>NW_019272053.1:259178-291754 GCF_002738345.1 Cucurbita maxima
TTTTTTTTTTTTTTTTTTTTTGAAGTTAGAGGTATATTCCATATTTGTCGTGTTAAAAAAGAGTGTTGCTTATCAATGGATGGTGTTAATATAACACATGCGGAAATAATTTGGATCTTAGGCACTCTTAGAACATCAATTATAGTAAATAACTAGCATGTTCATAAGTATTAAAACTTAATAAATTTGAATACTAACCTTTTGTAGTTCAAATTCCTTTTTCTTCATGAACCGGTTTTGAACCACCACTAGTGTTTTCTCCACTATCCTCCGGCCTTAGAACGGGATTGTGGAATCCGGTGAGTGACTAAACTTGGGAGGGATTTAGTATATATGAAGAGAGAGCTTGTGAGAATTTTCTCAAGGTCTTTTTTAAGGAAGAAGACCTTCCATGTACCATGATCAATCTATTTAAAGAGTCATGTTTGCATGTTCATGCAAATTTGAGATCACCAAATTTTGACACTCAAAATTTCACTTAAATGTTTGGGATTATGTGGCAAGCATGCATGTTTCAAATTTTGACACTCTAAATTCCACTCAAACTTGGGGTTTATTTGGCAAGCATGTAAGTTTGGTTAAACTAAATTTTGACATCTCAAAATTCCACTAACATGAATTTTTCCATTAAATGAAGGCAACATTTTGACTTTCTTCATTTTAATTCAACAATTAATTTCAAATTAAAGTAACTTTAAATGATTAATTAAACTATTTAATTAATATTTAATATTAATTCAAATGCCAATCTCAATCAATTTCGACACATAATTGATTAAGATATTTAAATCTTATTTAAATATCTTAAATTCTCTCTTTTTGTTTAATTCGTAAATAAAACAAAAATGCAGTTAAATATATCGTATATATGTAGTGCATATTCCCTAATTTGAATTCGAACACTTCGAATTTACTCGTCATACTGTTCTATGGTTTAGTCCGATATGAGCTAGCAGAGGGACCTAATGGACCTATAGATCATGGGCTCCAACGATCTAAGATTAACTGGTTAAACTCATTAACTTTGTTAACCAACATTCGTTAACTACTAGGACACTCCACTATAGCCTAGTAGTTGCACTTCCCTCACTATAGATATATTTCTGTCCATTTGATATAATCATTATTAGTAAGTCGATCCTTCACAGATTGTTCGTAACTAGAGCTGGGTCAATTAGCCGTTTTACCCCTGAAGTTACTTCTTGTTCCTTATGTCCCACTGATCCTCTTATGAACAATTGGTTTGTGGTCCAACCAGTAAACCAAATTCCTCTCAGGCCAATGAGTCGGTGGGGCCCATTGTTCAAGACCTGAAGTCATTTTTTTGGTTAGAAAATATCTTGGTTTTCGATTCGATGTCATTTTTTTTCTCAATAGTTCGTCATCCATCTTATATTATTTCTTGCATACTTTTAAGTAAGTTAATGGGACATTTACTTGATCCGATCTTGACACTTGCTTCACTCTACAACATTTGATATTGGAATTCTTTGTAGAAATTTAATATCTAAATGTTTGGATTAAATTAGAACTAGAATTTGATAAAATATTCATTTCACTGTTTTTTATTTCTGTTTTTCATTAAAAAAAAAAAAGAAAAAAGAAAAGAAGATATATGCCATTCCATTTTGGATGCTCATGTAAATTCCATGTTAAATAAAGTTCGTCATGTAAGAGACGTCAAACACAGAAGCTAACACGTGAAGTCTTAATTAGCATCACATTGACAAACCTCCAAACTCTTTGACATTGACAACCCACTATGTCATTTTTTTTTTTAAATAGAAAATACGAGGGATTTGTTCGAGAAAGCTGTTGACAATAATACTCTAATAAGAGCGTATTAAAGAATTGTAGTTTATGAAGTTGTCTAACGTCGAACTCGAACAATATGGTCGTGCGTTTATGTGAATTTAAGGGTAAGACAACATAATTTTAGTTTCTATACGTTCATGAAAGTACCCAAAAAAAAAAAAAATGTAGCTGGAGGAAAGATCATTGGGATGGATAATAATATGGGTGAAGATAACAAAACAAAGAGTGATGAAGTAGCTGGAGGCCTAGTTGATAGGTGGCTAGTGCAATAAATAAACCACAGAGGGAGTAAAGTGCAATAAAGGAACCACACAGGGAGTAAAGTGCAATTAGGGTTGGGAGTGTTTTAATTAAGAGAATACAGCCCCATGTGGCCCTTTTCTCGAGCCAGACACGTTTCATCCCAACATAAACCAAAGTCGTTACTACATGCATATTAAAAGCAATCATAAGACGTTATACAGTGAAAATGTATTGTTAAATCTAAAACAAGGTTTAATATGAACTCGCAGTTAACTGCTTTCGATGATTATCTGATTAGCTAGTGCATTTTATTACCTACTTTAATTTTTTTTTTTCCGCTCTATATCAAACTTCTTCGACAGTCTATTACTTCATAGTATTCAGTTAGTTTGTTGATAGGTTTTTTCCTGATATAAGCGGATTGCGTTAATGATTGGAACGTTGCTTTGATGCATGGAGTTCCGTGTAATCTTGAAAGTTGCTTAGGAAATACATCTAGTGCCAGTGACACTAGCCAACAACCTCCGAACACCTTGAGAGATCAAAATCATTGTTTTCAGTGTAGAAACCATCTTAATAACAACTTCAACCCTGGTCCCTTAAACTTGAAGCTCGGTAGGGTCGATAGTTTAAACGCTACCCTTTTATAATAATAATCGATGTTGGTCTAGTTCTTAGCCAATCAATCAATTTCTTAGATTACGACGAAATCGCTTGTTTCCAAGACTAACGGTATCATATCGAGTTCTCTACCTATCGGCATGTGGTGGCAAAAACACTCTTCCTTGTTGATTTTGTGTTAATCTAGATGTCTGGGTACCACCCATTGAACTCATATGTCAGCAATCAATAGCTAAGTGGCCTTCCATTCCACATGGATAACATACCATGCTTCCAAACATACAGTGTCTTAAATGGCGTCTTTGACACGATCTACCATACTAACTACCCTACTACACCTATCTTTATGCTGTGAGATCGAAGCTACTTGATCAAACTTTTTTTTCCTACCCAAATGAGAAGCGGTTCTAAAGGACGCTTTAGCAGCTCCCTCGACTCTACTCAGTTGGTATGACTTCCTTCTGCTTGACTTGGCTAAATGACTCGGAATAAAGTTTTAGGCACTATTCTACCATTTTGAACAGTTATAGAACCATTTTCGACAAATTTAGAAGCCTTTGAGGTTAATATGACTAACAAATTTTATACAGACGTGTACACCATGATGTGATACACGTTCCTTTTTTTCATTGGTTTATAAGCGTATGGGCATGCACTAGCCGTAGCTCGTAGTTCAATAACGATTCATTTATCTAACGGTATTTAACAGGAGTAATAGACTTTTAATATAATAAGTGGGTTTTATGACTTAAAGACGTGGGAATCTAGACGATCCTAAACTGAAAAACTCGAATTTGTGGATAAAATTTTTAAACATGTAAAAAAAAAGGACAATGATAATATTATCATTTTGTAGTACAATTAATAAATGTCGATAAAATTAAGACCCAACTCAGTTCATTTAATAACGTTTCTATCATTTCATTTGTCTATCTGATAAGTCCAAAAATTAGAATATAGCCAAAATCATATAAAATACATATATTATATTTAATATAGTTTTTATTTATGTATTTATATATGTAATTAATTCTTTGTTTTGTTTTAAGTAGCAAATGAGACAAAAGATAACAATTCTAATTTCCACCAAAAATGGTGATTGCCCAAAGCAAAAGGCAATTCAAACTCAAACAAAAATAGGGATGTTCAAAGCATTCAATGTTGTGGAGTCTCACTTCGGTTGGAGAGGAGAACAAAATACCCTTTATAACGGTGTGGAAACCTTCTCCGAGCATATGCGTTTTAAAATCTTAAGAGGAAGTTCGAAAGGGAAAGTCGAAAGAAGACAATATCTACTAGCAAGCAGTGAACCTGAGTCGTTACAAATGATATTAGAGCCAAATACCGGACCATATGCCAGTAAGGACGTTGGCCCCAAAGGAGGTGAATTTGGCTGGGTGAGGGGGGTCCCACATCGATTGGAGAAAAGAAAAAGTGCCCGCGAAGACGTTGGGTTGCTAAGAGGGTGGATTCCCCTAGCATACGCGTTTTAAAGCGTAGAGGAGAAGTCAAAAAAGAAAAGCCCGATGAACCTGGGTCGTTAAATTTTTTTATAGATTGAATATGTTTCATATTTATTTAATGGAGTCTAAATGGTAAAAAATATTTATCCCTATATTTATTTTACTTTTATTTAATTTTATAATAATTTTTTTAATTATTTGTTATAACCATCTTTTAAAAATAATTTTATACAAATTTTAATTAAATGTTTGAAAATAATTTTTTTTTTAGGAAATATATATTGAAATTAAGCTACATATTTTAATTAAATGTTTGAAAATAAAAGAAATAAATATATTTTTAGTAACCAACCGTTTACTTTTCTTAAAAAAAATGATTAAAACCTGTATTTGGTGCGTAGGAATGATTCTAGCCAATTATCGGCTTAGGCTTTTGCAAGATCACCGGTAGGTGTGCCTAAGTGGGTTCCTCCCCTATTTTCAGGTTGCTAAGCTTGGATAGGTCTAAGCACGAGAAATGAGGCATGCAACAAACCATTAAGTGGAGCCTTATCGCAACATTGCGTTGGATGAAATACCACAGAGACGAAGACTAGAAATTGCATAACCTAAAAAACAATTTACCGTCAAACAACACAACCTAAAAAATTTATAATTGGGTTGGGTTGAATTTAATATTTAATAAAAATGGTTTGGGATAAACAATTTACCCGTCAAACAATTGGGATGAGTTTCAAAAATATATGTACTCGACCCGACTCAACCCACTAACACCTTTATTAAAAAGATCACTCGTAGCCATAAAATTTGACCTGAAATAATCAATTCTCTATTATCTTCTTCGTTGTTCGAACTCACTCCAATTACTCGTAAAACTAAATCATTTAATTATTATATAAATAGATTTACAATATTTTTTTTTCAATTTTTAATAATGGGGTTAAAAAAATTTGAGAATTATAAACTAGAAAAGATTAAATTAAAATTTAAAAAATTATAAAGATTAAAAATAAATAAATAAATAAATAAATAAATAAATAAAAAAAAAGGATTCCATCCCCGACCGTGTATTGTAAAGGTCAAAGTACGAACCGTTCGGCGACTGCAACGGAGCTATCTCATCATCTCCTCTCATGCATTTCTATTTTATTAATTTTATTTATTTATTAATTTTATTTATTTATTAATTAATATTTTCATTAATTACTTTTGCTTTTCCTTCACGCACTTTGCCACAAATCCCATAATAATATATATATTTTTTAATTAATTATAATAATATTATTCAAATTAATAACAGATTCGCCGTACACAATTTCATTTAAAATAACAAATCCACTTATTATTTAATTAATTATAAAAAAAAGAAAAAGAAAAAAAGAGATCAATTCGTGTCTAATCTAGACAACCATTGGTGACTCTAGGATGGAGTACATGAATATGAGACAATACAATAAAAAAATAATATAATTAAATAATTAATGTGTGTTATTATATCAACCGGGTGAACTTTCCGTTCGATCCGTAACTTATTCACCATTCCTAAAAAGTTTCATGTTTCATATGAAATAATTATTAATTTGTTATGCAGGCTAGCTCTTTGGAAATTTTCGTCGACACTGAGAAGATAATGTGTATTGAAATCTAGAGCTCCATGAGCTCGAGACACAGGTTGGGTTGGGTTGGGTTGGGTTGGGTTGAGTTGAGTTGTGAACCTATTTCGGTCTTTTGGGTTTAGAGTTTAGGGTTTAGGGTTGAGTTAGGTCGGTCAGGTTGTAGGTTGTATAATGTATATTACATTAATAACTAAAATCTTATAAAACTCAAATGTTAAATATTCATGAGTCACAACACATTAGTGAAGCCGATTGAACGTCAAATATTTTTAATCTCCAAGACAATCTTAAAAGTAGGGTAGATTATGTTGAACTGTACACCCTTCAACTCGACCAAAAAAGTTCCAACCATCGAACCAACTCAAATTTTTGATTTTAAAAAAAAGAAGAAAAAAGAAAAACTCTAACCCAATCGGTTTGGGTTTGGGTTGAGTAGTCTGAATTATTCGGATCATCTTATCCCCCTACCCGATAGTTATATGCTGTAAGTCGTTGTTGTTGCCTTTTTGCTTGCATCACATATAACACAAATTTCAATCTCTCAAATCTTGTTTTCAAAACTCTCTTTCAAAATCTCTCTACCTCTGTTTTCTAAAACTTTCCTCTTGAACTAGGGCCAGAGACTTGAGCATACGTTGCTTGACCGTAGGCGACACAAGAACGAATTGACTTAACTCACTTGTTGCTGGGAAGTGAGTGCCGCACAATCGCAAGTTTGCTGCCATCAAAAGTGCGATTGTGTAGTCATATGAACATTTTACTTTTTGGACTATATTTGTACGACTTAATTTGGTTGCATCCAAACTTTTGTCCTATAAATTGAGCTAGGTTCATATTGACATTTTCGGCTAACACGTCGGTTTTAGTTAGATTTGAGTGAGGTTAACCATTATTTTAATATATGGTTGGTTAGAGATTTTAGGTAATATATTATTTTATTTTTGGGACAACCTTTTTACTTAGTTGTTAATTAATTTTAGTATTAAATTAATTAATTAAGAAACAGCCTCTTTTGCATTCACAAGCAAACATACTTTCATCAACCCTTCTTTTTGTATATATTATATGATATATAATATGATATAATATGACCACTTAGCTGTCACATGTTACAAGATTTTTTTTACTTTCCCCATGATTTTTAAAGTTTATTAAAATAAATAAACATGATATGCAATTTTTTTTAATGGTAGGTTCAAAATGTCTATTTTGATTAGTATAATTTTGAAAAAAAAATATTATTTTAATTTTTTTTTATATTATATGTTAATTAAAATCTTCGTAGAATACTCGATATTGTTTTAAATTTTATTGTGTTACGACTCATGCTAAGGATTTCGAATTCAGATTCATCACCTGATCGTCCTGACATTCTTCTACATCCCCTACGACATGGTCACGTTACCTACTTCTCGTTTTTTAAGAGTGAAGAATATTCCCATAGACTAACACGAGTTATTTCAACATACTTTGTCCTCGCTTACATGCATCTAATTGCTTCAAGTAAAGCGCACTTAGCCATGAAGCTCCTATGATTGAGTCTCCCCTCCTGTTTATGATGTTATTAGGTTACTGTAATGGGATTACTTAACCATTAGGGTGAGGAGTCTATTATGACTGCCCTATATACCTGTGTCTTAGTTGGTTAAATAGTAAACTAGTTAATTGTACATCTAGATCGGTTAAGCCTGGATAAGTAGTTTTTATGTTTCAAGATAAATTATGGACGTTTTAAGATCTAATGAGTACTAAATAATAAAACGCAACAACATTATTTTTAAGTAATTATGACCCTTGTCACAATTGCACTTTTAATGGCAGCGGACTTACGATTGTGCGGCACTCACTTTCCAACGACAAGTGAGCAAAGCCAATTCGTTCTTGCGTCGCCTACGGCCAAGTGACGTATGCTCGAGCCTCTGGCCTCGGTTTTAAGAGAAGATTTTAGAAAACGAAGGCAGAGAGAGATTTTCGAAAGAGAGATTGTTGAAAGAGACGTTATATAAACAAGAAAAAGAGAAATAATAACGGTTCACAGTATATAACCTTGAGTAGGGGAATACGAAGTGAGACAATTTAATATGAGTATGGCATGAGACAAAGGTGTGTTTTAGAGTGATAGGTCATTGGGGACACGGATAGCTAGCGTTTCGTTCTAGGTTAGTAGTATTTATCTATGTTTTTTCTATTTTACTTACCTTTTCATTTTCATTTTATAAATATAATGATGTAAAATCTTATTATCACCTAAAGTAGTATTTAGTTGTTTTAAGGATATCCTAAAATTTTAAATGTGATGATAATCTGAGTCATATAATGAGAGGTAACGTGACCATGTCACATAAAAATGTCAGGATCATCAGGTGTCAAATCCATCGTTTTCACCCTTAAGAAGTAAGGAATAGATAATGTGACCATGTCACAGGGGAATGCAGGGGCTCGTAGGGGTATGTTGGGGTTATCAGGTGCCAAATCCATAGTTTTCACTCTTAAGAAGTAAGAAGTAAGTAACGTGACCATGTTGTAGGGAAATGTTGAGGCCTCGCAAAGGAATGTCGGGGCCATCAAGTGTCAAATCTAGTCTTCACTCTTAAAAAGCAAGAAGTAGGTAACGTGACCATGTCACCGAAAAATGTAGGAGTCATCATATGCCAAATCTAGATTATGATATTTTTTTAACACACTTTTTGCGAATAAAAATATAATGTTAACAAGTAATAATGCACCTTGAACGGTAGGGAGGAACGTGACCTAGGAACTGAGTTTTGCACTTTAGATCACCCGTTGGTTTGTTTAAACTATAGTTTCGAATAGACTTATTGTTTCGATTCGATCTATTTGGTTCGGTCCAATTGGATATTTAGCTAAAATTTCTAAATAATTGCTGGTTTAAGGAAGATTAGAACGGTGTACCTATTGCTTCTCTTTGATTCGAGGTAAGACACTTTCCGTTGGACCGTTAGGTATGTGTACATGTGGTTGTTCTATGTACTATATTGTAATTTTTCATGATGTTGTGCATACTCGTAAATGATATTTTAAATATGGTGGGACATTATTCATGTACTAAAACTCGAGACAATTATCTATATATGTGCACGAAAATTGTAGTAATTACTTATGTGTGCATGAGAATTGTACCACCTCTTTGTGATATCTTATTGGATTATTGGAGATTGTACGACTGGGTTGTGATCTTTACTTAGACTTTTCATCTATGTGCCCGAGAGTTTATCAATTTTGAACCATGGTCAATAAAAATGGTTGAAAAATACTATTCTACAAAGTTCCTTGTAGTTTATTCTCGATTGGTTTTAATAAAGATTGTTAATGTTTTCCACGAAAAGTTGTGTTCAATGCTAATAGAATCCTCACGTATCAACCAAAGAAGTTATGAGCCTCAAAGATTTAGTCAAAAGTAACTCAAGTGTTAAACAAAGGGTATACTTTGTTCTTTGTTCGAGGACTCCAGAGAAGGAGTCGAGCCTCGATTAAGGGGAGGCTGCTCAAGGGTTCCATAGGTTGTAGGGGAGGCTTTATGGTGTATTTTGTTCGAGAGGAGAACAGTTGAGGATTGGTGAGAGAGGAGTCCCACATTGACTAATTAAGGAGAATATTATAGGTTTATAAGTAAAGAATACTATCTCCATTAGTACGAGGTCTTTTAGAACAACCAGAAGCAAAATAATTAGAGTTTATGCTCAAAGTAGATAATATCATACCCTTATGAACGATCATGGTTCCTATCAAGTTTCACGTTTTTCTTTGAACACTTTTGAGTTTAATGATAAACCGACACATGTCTATAAACAGCTCACTTATACATCATTAATACATCCGACACATGTCTATAAACAGCTCACTTATACATCATTAATACATCTTTGCTAACGATCATATATAAATCTTATAAGGCTCTATTTAGTAAAAGATATATATGAGTAGATATTTGGATTGAATTGAACTGAATCCATCCGAATTTATCGTTAATTTTAAAATATACATTTTTTTTTCAAATCACCGTTGCATCCAACCTCAGTCTTTTTTGCACAACACAAGAGAGCGACGTAGGTGTGGAAAGGTTAGCAAGAAAAGAAGAAGAAGACGAGGGATGTTTAGTAATATGGTCTAATGGAGAACTCGAATGAGAACGTTGAAGGAAGAGAACTCATCGTCTCGTTACGCTTTGATGACGCTACAGATGTTGAGTAGCGTCAGAAGGATGAGGGAAAATAGCCGGCGAGGTCACGTTCTTATCCGAAAATGAACGCCACTAGTTCTACTAGGAGCTTGCTTCTCCTAATACCAACACCAAAAAGAAAGTCGTTTACACGCTTAACTTGCATTGACAACGTAGACCTATCTATATCCAACTAAGAAAAGGAATGCCACCGAAACTAATAACGGTAACTATTCTATATACGAATATTTATTTAATTTTATAATTATTTATTTTTCCATTTAAAAAAAAAAAAAAATGGTTGAGAATTACTTGGGGAGGTTTGAGAAAACGTAAAGGTGGAAGCACAATATTGGGTCGGTTTCCGACACCTACCTGACTCCTTCCCGACATTTGTGCTCTCTCTCTCTAAAAACTCCTTTTTGCCCTTTCTCTCTCTAAGCAAAAACCCCTTTTTGCCCTTTCTCTCTCTAAGCAAAAACCCTTTTTTGCCCTTTCTCTCTCTATAAAAACCCTTTTTTGCCCTTCACTAAACAAATCACAAAAACTAAACCCATGAACACCTTCCACTCTCACACACAATCCCCCGCCGCCGCTGCCGCCGCCGAGTATTTCAAGATGAGGCGGTGGCCGGAGACCCAACTGGGTCCTCCTCCTCCGCTGCAGCAGCAGCAGCAGCAGATGGAGGAGGAGGAGGATTTCGCGGCGGTGATTCCGCCCGTGACGGTGGTTCTTGAAGGGAGAGCGATCTGCCAGCGGATCAGCCTCCACAAACATGCAAGCTACGAGAGCCTTGCTAAGGCCCTTAGAAGGATGTTCGTTGACGACGATGACGGCGGCTGCGGCAGCGGTGGCGGTGGCGAACCCTCCGGTGACCGGCAGCTGGACTTGGCTAACGCGGTTCCCGGTCATCTTGTTGCTTATGAAGATATTGAAAATGATCTTCTTCTTGCCGGTGATCTCAATTGGAAGTCAGTACTCTCAATTTCTCTCGATTTATTTATTTATTTATTATTTAAGAAAAAATGGGATTTTTACAATTAAAATTTTATATAATACATTAACAAATTTTTATTTGTTCTTAATAATGGAATTTTATTTTAAAAAATTCTAAAATTTAACAAATTTGCTCTATTTATAGATGTGCTTTAAATTAGGGTAATCTAAGGAATTATTTGATAAAGGATTTAATTTTTATTTTTAAAAACTAGATGTTTGTTATAAAATTCCTTAATTCTATTATTGAAATTTAATTTATGATTTTAAAATATCTATAAAAACTAATAGAAACTCCTCCAAATTTGAATTTCCACCCATATTAATCAAAACCTCTAATAAAATAACAGGGTGGAAATCTTCCCATAGCAAACGTGATCGAAATAAAACAATATCTACTAGTTATGGGCAATATCTACTAGTTATGGGTCTAGGTCGTTACAAATGGTATCAAAAGTAGGGAGGAGACTATTCCCCACAAAGGTAGACAGAGAGGGTGTGCCAATAAAATAAGGACTAGCAAGGACGCTGGGCCCAAAATAGGTGGATTTGATGGGGTCTTACATTGATTGGAGAAAAGAAAGAGTGCTAGCCCCATTGATTGGAGAAAAGAACGAAGGTCAGCGAGCGTTCTGAGCTCTAAAGGGGTAGCGAGAGCCCTGAGCTCTAAAAGGGTGAATTGTGATATCCCACGTTTGTTGGGGACTCATTGAGCTCTGAAGGGGTGGATTGTGATGTCTCACGTTTGTTGGGGACTCATTGAGCTCTAAAGGGGGTGGATTGTGATGTCCCACGTTTGTTGGGGACTCGTTGAGCTCTGAAGGGGGTGGATTGTGATGTCCACATTAGTTGGGGACTCTCTAAGCTCTGAAGGGGGTGGATTGTGACCTCCCACATTGGTGGAGAGGAGAACAAAACACCTTTATAAGGAAGAAGACAATGTCTGCCCGCGTGGACCCGGACCGTTACAATATCAATCTTTTATCGACACATGGATAGCTAATTATCACGTAAATTGATTAATTTAAAAATGGGAAGTAATTATTATTATTATTATCATTATTTTTTGGTGAAAAAATAATGTAAATAAAGAGAATAATTAATAACATGAAATTCATGTGTATGTGTGGCAGTGATTTCGTGCGGGTGGCGAAGAGAATTCGAATACTGCCAATAAAAGCAAATTCAAGGAGGCGAAGAGGAAATAATTAAATTATATATTTTATGAGAAACCCATCTGTATTATTTAAATATTATCTTATATAATTATCATTTCTTTCATAAAATATGAAAGAAAATAATATCTTTTTTTTTTTAAATATTTTTTTTTAATTTTTAATTTTAAATGTTATTGAATGCTTCCTTATAACTAATCTCTGAGCATAATATATTATAATATTTATGTTCTACTCTCATTTTATTTTATTTTATTTTTTTAATTAAACTTTATAGTTTCTCTAGGTACATATTTACTTTCATAGACTAGGGCTAAAATTAATTTTTTTTTGGAAGTAATTTAATATTTTTTGTATTTTTATATATATATATATTATTTTTCTTAATTTATTTTATTCTTTTAAATTAGGATAAGGGTTTGAAATTTTTTCTCCGATAACATAGAACACACTTAATTTCAGAGTTATTGAGTTACTGAGTGTTAGACAAACACGACTCTCCACAATGGTATGATATTGTCCACTTTGAGCGTAAGCTCTCATGGCTTTGCTTTGGGCTTCCCCAAAAGACCTCATACCAATGGAGAGTGTATTCTTAGATTATAAACCCATGATCATTCCCTAAATTAACCGATGTGGGACTTTCATCATCCAACACTGAGTTACTGAAAATAATGATGTACTTTATTGTTACTATTTAGTCATTTTATTGTTAGGATTGCTCTCGATGTGGTTCTAGTTCATTCATGTAAACCTCCTTCACTCAAAGTCAGAATCGCTCTCGATGTGACTCTAGCTCATTCATGTAAATTTCCTTCACTCGGATCATGTGGTTTTTTTTCTTTGGAAGTTAATAGGTTGGTCTATAACATCAATGAGTTCATTAAGCTTAATTAATAAGGAGAACATAAAGAAGGCCACCCTAAGTAATTCTACCAAGTTTTAATTAAACATATATGTTTCTAGTTAAGCTTTTAAACTTGTATTAGTCATCAAAATTTGAGTCTACTATTAGCGTTTCATTGTATAAATGAGTGATTGCCACCACTGTGAGATCCTACATCGGTTGGGGATGCATTCTTATAAGGGTATAAAAATCTTGAGGGAAGCTCGAAAGGGAAAGTCTAAAGAGAACAATATCCGTTAGAGGTGGGTTTGGATCATTACAACCATACTTGTAATGGTAATATATGTTATCCATGCTTATGCATGAGATTTCGTACCTGATTTTTTGTGTGCACAACAATGCATGCACTAATAAGATAAGTGTTCTTGTTGAGATTTGAATCACTCCACAAGCAACATTGATATTGTCAAGCTTCCATTATTCTATTGGAAAGAAACTTAGTCATTGACGAAAGGAAAGCAAAATACTCATTTTACTACATTTTCCAAGACTGTACATGACTTTATATAGTCTCAAAATAGAAGCCCTTCACGTTCCACGAGCCATTCCAAGAGTTAGTAACTATAACCACCCTAAATAAGTCTTAAAATACATTAAATAAACATTATAACTCTAAATTATGATCCACCATAATTTATAACAATGAAATTTCGTATTGTTTGACATGAATTGAAATATCTTTTGATAATTTAAACAACATTTTCTTCACATATAAGTTGAAGTATATTGTATGACTGATGACTCTTGGTTCATATCACCAATTAGCCAACTAACAAAACTACTTGTTGCATCGAAACATAAGAATATTGGCTAATCGGACTAACATTGAACTTGGTAAAATGAAATGGTTGAATAATTGAAAAATAAGATTACTCTAGAATACACATTAAATGCTAGGATTTCGCATTGAGTTTCTGGTAGTAGATCCATGACCAAAAAAATGTTTGTGATTGTTCCAGAAGAAATGAAACAAAAGATACGGTAGAGCTAGGACCGTTATTGCATGAGGTCTACCTAATGCTAGATGCATAGGCACATAATAGATCAGTATGAACATCATGAGCTATCTCGTAATAAAACCCTGTTGTTGCTGATACTTTCTTCTCGGTTTCTTCTTCCATAACCCGAGTTCGGAGAAGAAAGAGATAAGAGGGCCCTATGGAGAATGTGGTCAGAAATCCATAATAGAGCCCGACCACAATGACCAAATTCATTATCTTCATGTATAATGATACTAGATTACTTAGTATAAAAGATTTTAAAATCATCACAAATCTCCCTTTTTCTTTTCTACTTCAATTTCTGGATTATTATAGATATGATAATTTTTTAAATTTCCATATATATAGAAATAGAACCAGATAGACTAGAAACATCTCTTATCTCAATAACACCACAGTGATATTAAATGAATGAAATTGAGATATGAATGAAATATAATGAAATAGAGCCACTTTGAAGTTTTCTATGAAATGAGGCATGGAACGGAGCCACTACGAAGAAGTTCCGGGAGCTACGAAGTAAACCTCAAACTCATATTGATCATGGGTTGAGAACGGGAATTAAATTATCTGAAATCTAATTTATTGTTATTCTTTAGTAGCTCAGTGGTGGAGCAGGCGGGTATCACATAGTTTATGGGGCAATAGTGAGCTAAAAGACCTCACTCTGACTCCTAACGACCATATTGTAACTTAGAGAAAATCTTTAAAATATTATCCTTCTTTGACTCTTATATTTTCTTGCTACCTTCATTATTTCCTTATATTTAATAAGACGTGGCCTAAATTGGTGCAAGGCCGCATCGTTTCTTCTTAACAACAAAACTAAAGCGTTCAAAAGAAAGTACTAACGTATTTGAAGTCTTGATCTACCTTAATTCTACTCAATCATTTTCTCCACAATAGTAAGAACTTGGAGTGGGTTCATGGATTGGGTTCTTAATTGAAATTAACATATAATAATAATAATAATAATAATGAGGTACCCGGAAAAAAAGGGGGCAAGAATTTCGATGACTCGTTGAAATTCTCACACCTTCACCCTACACATTTCCCCCGACACTAAGAATACGCCAACGACTTTCAGCTGCACTTCACATAATCCACCTATAAAGAAAAAAAAACATGATACAGAGGGAAAATGAGAGAGAAAAAGAAAAGACTATTGAGTTAACTCATGATGAGCATGACGCTAACAACCACCCCGTCGGGACTCATTGTACCGTATATTGTAGATAACGCTATGGAAGAGAGAACTAACAAGCTAGTGAACACCATGATCCACACGAGTGATTATTATTGAATGGTGTCATAGCTTTGTTGACTAAGAGGATGAATTGATAGTTAGTTCCACTCTTTATGCACAAGTTCGAACATTAGTAGGTATTGAGGGAGATGCCAAGTTAACTCCGTCAATTGTGAAAATGACCAAAATGACCAAAATGCCCCTGATAGATGGTTTTTTTTTTTTTTCCCACTATTTTGTTATTTTTAACCCAAAAAAAAAAAAAAAAAAATCTAAAAAACAAAGATCGAAACTATTTTTGAGTACAATTTATGAATCAATGAACAGAAAAAAGTGATAATTTGGTTAAGAAAAAACAAAATTTGAGACTCCCAAACAGAGAATAAGGATAAGCATAGCATGTGCTTTAAATATGTATACTGTGGATTTGTACGTATATAATTAT
Source organism: Cucurbita maxima (assembly GCF_002738345.1). Taxonomy (NCBI): domain Eukaryota; kingdom Viridiplantae; phylum Streptophyta; class Magnoliopsida; order Cucurbitales; family Cucurbitaceae; genus Cucurbita; species Cucurbita maxima. Next base: position 274,887 of record NW_019272053.1, read on the forward strand.
TTATTTCATTAATTGTTTGCTATTATTACAAAATAATACATAGAAATGCTCCGAACCAAAAATAATTAAATAGCGGATATGAGCCTAGCTCAACCGTGATTATGTATCAATTATGTGACACCAGAGTAAATGGGAGGTACATGAATTAATTGAAAACGACATCCGAATAAGAGTGATCCTGAGAACATGATGACTAAGAAAAACTTGAAAGAGTTGAAACAAGTTGCATTTTCCTTTTCGGTGGCTCAATCGAACTTCATATTTAAGTATGCTTAGCTCGGAACAATTTTATGTTAGGTGACCTCCTGGAAGGACTCGTGTTGGTCTGTGGGAGTAGTCTTGACTCTAGAAACGAGAAGTAAGTAACGTGACCATGTCTCAGGAAAATGCAAGGGTCAACAGTCAAATTTGAATTTTTGACTTTTTCACTCTTAGAAGCGGGAGTACGTAACGTGACTATGTTTCAGGAAAATGCTAGGGCCAGCCAGCCATCAAGTATCAAATTTGAATTCCGAATTTTGAGCATGAGTCGTACAAATTTATTTCAATGTCATTGAATTTGAGAAAGTGGTTCTTTAATCAATCGAACCTAGCTAGCTAGTAACAAACGATAAGCTGTTGTACTAAAAACATGAAAAAAAAAAAGTCATTTTTCACTTTTAAAAGCGACGAGTAAATAGCGTGACTATATCTCAAAGAAATGCTGGGCTTTGACACCTCCGAGTGTCCAATTAAATCAATTATTGAAGCCCTAGAGATAATTAAAGTTGTGGTCCTTCTAAAGTTATTAATTCAACTTTTCCCCATTTTTATTTTTAATACATAACAAAAGACAAATGGCTATTCACTTTGTGGTGGAGGTTCTTTTGGGTGGCCATTTTTCATCCATACATAAACTATTTCGAGGGGTAAAATAGTCTTTTTCTCAAATCACAAAGCCCCGTTCTTCAGGGCGTAGCGTCCTTATTGACATACTGCCTCATGTCTATCCCCCTTCGAGGAACAATGAGAAGGTTGATACATCGTTCGGTGTCTAGCTCTTATCCCATTTATATCGATCCAAGCCTTCCACTAGCTACTAGTAGATATTGTCCTATTTGGGCATTTCTTTCTGGGCTTCCACTCAAGGCTTTAAAACGTGTCTGGTGAGGGAAGGTTTCCACACCGTTAGTGTTTTGTTCTCCTCTCCAACTAATGTAGGACATCACACTAAAACTCCACCGGTGACTATCCTATGGCCTCCATAGCAAATATTGTGAATCCTTGAATTTACATGACTATGATGGGATCTAAAGCCTAAAATTGGATTTTACTCATTTTCTTTTCTTTTTTTATGTGCATCACTTCACTTAAATACACATAGTTTCATGTACATCACTTTCAAGCACACATAATCTACTACACAAGGATCGCTTTCATATTCCTTAAGCTTCACTAGGTGATGTCACTCTAGAATAGAACTTGATTTAACCGCTCGGATGCAATCTACCACAAGAATTACTTGAAAATTTACCAATGACAAAGATAATGCTCAAAATTCTAAGGATGAAAGTTTCAACGTGAGACTTCAAAAGAATTTGCTTTTTACTAACTAGTTTGTCAGAATTTATGGTCTCTCCACAAGAAACCTCCAACTCTTCAAATGTCCAGTAAAAGAATTTAGTATGAATTACTCTATTATATGCAAAAGGAGAACAATGAATCACGAGTAGGTGGATTAAATCCATAAATAACTTTAAAACGGGAATGATGAGTAGTACTATGAATTGCTCTATTATATGCAAAGTCTACAAATGATGAATATTCGTCCCAAGACTGATATTCTTAGAAATAATAGCCGTATGCAATGCTCCCAATATTGAGGATCGGTTCCCCCAATCAATTTGAGGATGACATGTAGTTAAGAACAAGAATCTGTACCCAATTTATCCATAATACTTTCCAAAAGTGGCTTAAAATTTTAAATCTTACTGTATTCCTCAAGAATATGCTAACCACATGTTTTCCTTCCTTAGGTTTGTTACCTGCAATAAAATAAGTCATTTTACTAAATTTGTCATTAGGTACATTCAAATGAGTATACAATCCATTTGGTTGTGATCTAAACTTAGCTTTTTTACCTTTAAAACATTGACTACAAAACTTATGAACATCGTACTTCATCTTCAACCAAAAGAACTGTTCATCCAACATATTATAAGTTTTATTAATCCTAAAAAGTCCCATTACATCACCTCCATGTACTTCTTTTACAAATAAATCTCCTAGAGAGCATTTAGGAACATAAAACTTACTTTTCTTAAATAGAAATTCATGAAACACATAATAGTCATCCACAACTTTTTTCGTAGTCATATTTGTATAACTCTTTAATATACTAAAATCCAATAATTTTGACCGTAGGAGAAGTAAAGAGATTGTACTTTTTTTTATAATGCATCAGCTACCATATTATCCTTACTGACATACGAAAATGTATCAATAAACTTCACCCACTTTGCATGCCTACGATTCAGTTTGTTTTGACATTTAAGATACTTCAAGCATTCATGATTAGAGTATGTCACAAACTCTCTCGACCACAAGTAGTGTTACCACGCCTGAATGTACAAATTGAAGCAAACAAATTTTTATCATAGGCATGGTAGTTCATGCTGCTCCATTTAATTTTTCACTAAAATACATTTAAAGGCTTTCCATCTTGCATCAAAACAACACCTATTTGAATGCATTCTCTTATATTTTCGTATATTTTAACAACATTCTTTTTCATTAAATCATTCAATCGTGCAGCTATGATCTAAAATATTTTATAAATCTACTAACCTATGAAAACTTCGAATTTCACATTTTTCGGTGTTGGCCCATCCCTAATTGCTTTTAATTTTCTCTTCATCTACTCTACTCCATTTTTACCAACTTTGAAATCAAGAAAGTTAATTTACACTTATTAAAATTAGCATAAAGTTTCTCTTTCCTAAATATAATCAAAACTGACTTAACATACTCCACATATTCAAGCAAAGCAGCAAAGTTTTGGGATAAATTAAAATATCATCAAAATACAAAATACAAAACAACATGCTTTCACAAATATTCTTTCCGAACATGATTAGATTCTAAGTATCAATACAATTTTGTAAAATTGTGGTGTAAGAGGAGAGAACAAGGCCCAGTTAGACATGACCACATAAAAAAAAGCGAGATATACGTAAGGACTCTTGTTAGGATATGCAATAGAGATGGCATAATCAACACGCCAACGCTACTCCTAAAGAAAATGGTCACCTATCTAATCCCAAATATTTTTATTATATTATGACAAAATAAATTGGCGCTAAAAAAAGAAAGTTATAAATTGAAACAAAAACAAAAATATATCATTATGAAATGGAGGGAACCCGAAATTCAAACCAAACCCGAGCTCCGCCCTCTCGCCCTTTCCAGAATCTGAAATGACGCCGGAAAATCTCCTTCATCTCCTTCAAACCACTCGAAAGTGCACTTTTGGATGTCCGATCATCGACCGCTCCGTCGGCGGCGGCGTCGCTTGCAACTCCCTCACCGAGATCGTCGCCGAGAGCGGCTGTGGTAAAACCCAACTCTGTCTCCAACTCTGCCACTGCGCGCAGCTCCCCCTTTCCCTCGGCGGCCTCAATGCCTCCTCTCTCTACATCCACACCGAGTTCCCTTTCCCCTTCCGCCGCCTTCAACAACTCTCCCAAGCCTTTTCCTCTTCATACCCCCAATTTCCCAATCCCTCCGATCACATATTTGTTGAACCTGTTCACTCTGCACAACAACTGTTCGACATAATGCCTAAGATAGAATCCTTTCTTGCAAATCGTGATTCCCCTTTGCCCACCAGGCTAATTGTGATCGATTCGATCGCAGCATTGTTTCGGTCCGATTTCGATAACACCCCGTCTGATCTCAAGCGGAGATCGGCTCTGTTCTTCAAGATTTCTGGGAAGTTGAAGCTGTTGGCTAAGAGGTATTCTTTGGCTGTGGTGTTGACAAATCAGGTAGTTGATTTGTTGGATTCTTCTGATGGTATAAGTGCATTGAGAATTGGGAATTTGAAGTCTCTATGTTCATCGGGACGACGAGTTTGCCCCGCGTTAGGGATCACTTGGGCTAATTGTGTTAATTCGAGATTGTTTTTGTCAAGAAATGAGGAAGTTGTTGGAGAAGGTGATGGGGTGGTGAATGGTGGTGAATTAGCACAAAGAAGAACAAGAAGATGGCTTCATGTTGTTTTTGCACCTCACTTACCTAAATCATCTTGTGAGTATGTAATCAATAGACAAGGAGTTGTGGGAGTTGAAAGCCAATGACCTCTTCCTTTCCTCCTTTCAACTTGATGGAAAGCTAGTTTTGTATGATCCATGTTTTGATTGTGTAAAGTGATTGAGTTATAAAAATTTAGATTTCTTTTCTATTTGTTATTTGTTATTTGTAAGTTGGAGAGAGTACTAAGACAATGTAAGGGTCCTCGCCTATTAAAGAACAAATATTGTTCTTTTCCTTTTAGGCTCTAAAAAAGGGTGTTTTGTTCTAGGAAAAGGTTTTCGCACTTGAAAACACCCTTACTCCAACCAATGTGAGATTCTCACAATCCACACCCCTTTGGATCCTGCGCTTGCTGACTCACGTTCCTTTCTCCAATTGATGTGGGACCCCCCACCAAATCTACCCCCTTCGGAACCCAGCTTCCTTACTGACACACTGCCTCGTGCCTACCCTCCTTCGAGAATAGCCTCCTCACTGGCACATCGTTTGATGTTTGGCTCTGATACCATTTGTAACGGCCCAAGTCCACCACTGGCATATATTGTCCTCTTTGGGCCTTCCCTTTCGAGTATCCCCTCAAAGTTTTAAAACGTGCATGTTAAGGAAAGGTTTCCACACCTGTTTCGTTCTCCTTACCAACTAATGTGGAATTCTCACACAAGAAAAGAGAAAGTACAATTATAAGCAAGAAATGTGAGAATCTAAAGACAATGGAAAGCGGAGGATGAGAGAAAAATAAAATGATTTTTTTTTGTCAAAATCGATCTTGTCATCAACTCAACTAAGAGTTCTTAATTGAAAATGTAGGTTGATGACCTTATTTTTATGGAAATAATGATAAAACAATAGAGGAATTAAAAAAAAAAAAAAAATGATGACTCAAGAGTTCGAAATGAGCTCAATTTCATGATTTTTACATGCAAATCACGAATAATTTGTCTACTTTTAACTCATGATACCACTTTTTTCTTTCATATAGAAAAAAAAAAGTTCTGTAACTCGACTTTCCTTAACTATGCCAACTTGTAAGTAATTAACTATTCTCCCGAGACAATTAACTAATTACCAAGATGGCTCGCGACATTGATCCTATGCAGGTGGTCGTCATGACTTAAACTCATTCCCTTAAATTTTTTTATTATTTATGTAGTTTCAAGCCTTTCGATCGTGATTAAAATCCACTATCATTGTCGTTCAATCTTGTTTCTCTATTAGGATAAGGAATTAGACAATAATCGTTCATCTGCACCTCAAATTTACTCTATTTTTCAAAACGTTTTAAAAAAAGTAAGAAACAACAAACGGAATAGACTATCAAATAAGCTAGTTCTTCGACAAACGAAAAATGAGAACATTATCAAATGGGTCCAAACTAATCCACAGCAGCTAACAAGATCAATGAGAAAATCAACACATATTTATGTATTAGGGAGGTGGCAAAATAAATAATTGCATAAAGCCTGAATCCTTATTTACATTGGCAAGTTCTATGTAATATTTAACAATTCATCCAGACATTTGCACTTTACAGCCACAACAATAATGAATACATACCTTATTTTCATGAATTTTGAGGTTAGGCATGGCACGGAAGAGCTCAGAAGAACATGAATGTGTTATGTTATCATTTCCCAAACGCCTGTTCAACACCTGTAGAGAAGCTCCAGTTCATGAAAATAAACATAATGGGCTCAATTCAGAGGTTGAAAATGGATGTAAGTAATACATTGATCATGAATATCAATTCAAGAATCACGGTTGAACAACGATCACTTCCTTTCAGATGGATGAGTCTGGACTCGAAAAGGATTCAAACGTGCACACGTGTTTGGAACAGAGACGGTTTGTTAGATGGTTAATGGTTGGTGATGGGGAAGCCGGTGGTCGGTGAATTGTGGGTTTTGATAGTAGAATGTCTTTTGAAGGTAGAGGCTTTCTTCTTGTGTACTCACTAGAGTAATCAGATATGTGAGATCTTACATTGGTTGGAGAGGAGAATAAAGCACTTCTTACAAGGGTGTGGAAACCTCTCTCGAGTAGACGCGTTTTAAAACCTTGAGGGGAAGCACATAATGGAAAATCCAAAGAGGACAATATCGGCTAGCGATGGACTTGGGCGGTTACAATTAGTATCAAAGTCAAACACCGGGCAGTGTGCCGGTGAGGATGTTGGGCCCTCAAGGGGGTGGATTGTGAGATCCCACATTGGTTGGAGAGGAGAACGAAACATTTCTTATAAGGGTGTGAAAACCTCTCTCTAGTAGATGCATTTTAAAACCGTGAGGGGAAGCCTAGAAGAAAAAGCCCAAAGAGGACAATATTTGCTAGCGGTGGGCTTGGGTTTAAAACCTTGAGGGGAAGCCTAGAAGAAAAAGCTCAAAGAAGACAACATTTGCTAGCGGTGGGCTTGGGTTGTTACAAGATATTAAGGAATAGAGGGAGAACCAGCCATGTATCTTGTTTTCGGAAGGGAAGAAAGCGGGTTTTTCCATCTTTGTTCCTAGAAAAATTTGTAGGAAAAAAGGCTCATCTGCTAGAGTTTAGAAGGAAGTGGCCAGCCAATTGAGAGAGTTCCAAGTTATGAACAGGCTAAGGGATGTTGTTCGATTCGATTCCATGATTTTTGCTCGGCTGCCATGGTAGCAGGTCGAAGGCTATCAAAAAGGTTTCGTGGTCTATGATGATTGCTCATTCAAGAAATGGGCAATCGTAGTTCTTGTTCCTCAACGACGATTCGATGGTGACTAATAACAGCTACAATAGCACAATACCAATAACATTTCTCTTAAATTATTCCAATACTTACAATATGGAGAGGAATTTATTAAGCTCTAAGACAAAAATAAGTGTATACCTGTTACGATCGAAAATGTTGCGTGTACAATGGACTAGAAGCTCAAGCTGAGTAAAAAACAATGGGCACTGCAAGGGAAACCATCATCAGCAAGATTTGCACAAGGAAACCGAAGCCATTTACGTACATACAAATCTCATAACCAAAGATTAAAAGATCGATGTCGATATCAATATCAACTTTAGTGCGAAGCATGTGAGAGAAGACAACGAAGAACAACACAACTAATATACTTACAAAATTACAATTATACTGATATAAACACTCGAACAACTAGAATTTTAACTTTACGGATACATCAACATTGGTCACAACATATAGGTAAATTAAAAAATTTATAAAAATTATTTGAACTAATAATTAAGTTATTTTTACTTCTACAATATGTTATTAGTATTTGTATTCATATTGAGATTTGATTGTTTTATGGAAATTTATAAAAGATATTGGAGATATCAGTTAATCTTTATAACGATATCGAACCCAATCTCTACGTATAAATGACATACTTCAACTTGAATCCAAATTTTGTAACGTTCTAAAATTTGAATGCTTCGTATCCTCGAGAAAATTAGAAACTCACCGATCAAGAATAGAGTCAACACCAAAGCAAGTGTAAATGGAATAAAACATGTAAGCTGAAGATGCCAGGGTCGGTATATGTGTCGCTGCTGACTCCAACCGAAGAGCTGAAAATGTAGTTACAGGTACATTTCATTTGGAACCCATAAGTGCACAATTACAATGAATATTTGGAAAGGGATATATTATTCTCAAACCATAATGCAAAAAAAATGGAAGAATATGAGTTCATGCCTCATAATTTCATACAATAGTATGGGTAACCTTTTTGTAACCATCCAAGCCCACCGCTATCACATATTGTCCTACTTGGGCTTTCCCTTTTGGTTTTCCCTCAAGGTTTTAAAACGCATCTACTAGGGAGAGGTTTCCACACCCTTATAAGGAATGTTCCGTTCTCCTCTCCAACCGATGTGGGATCTCACAATCTACCCCTCTTAGGGGCCCAACGTCCTCACTGGCACACTGCCTAGTGCTTAGCTCTGATACCATTTGTAACAGCCCAAGCCCACCGCTAGCGGATATTGTCCTATTTGGTCTTTCCCTTTCGGGCTTCCCCTTAAGGTTTTAAAACGCGTCTGATAGGGAGAGATTTCCACGCCCTTATTAGGATCTCACAATCAACCCCTCTTAGGAGCCCAACGTCCTCGCTGGCACACTGCCTGGTACCTAGCTCTAACACCATTTGTAACAGCTCAAACCCACCGTTAACAAATATTGTCCTATTTGGACTTTCCCTTCTGGGCTTCTCCTCAAAGTTTTAAAACGCATCTGCTAGGGAGAGGTTTTCACACTCTTATAAAGGAGTGTTTCGTTCTCCTCTCCAACCGATATGGGATCTCACAATCCACCCCCCTTGGGGGTCCATCGTCCTCGCTGGCACACCACCCGGTGCCTGGTTCTGATACCAGATATTGTCCTTTTTGGGCTTTCTATTCCGGGCATCCCTCCAGGTTTTAAAACGCGTCTCCTAGGGAGAGGTTTCCACACCCTTACAAGGAATGTTTCGTTCTCCTCTTCAACCGATGTGGGATCTCTCACACTTGCAAGAATAACTTATAGCTATATCACTTTCATTATATAGATAACAGCAAAAAAAACAACTAAAAATTCTGTTTCCTATCAGAAAAGAAATTTAAAAACTAACAAACAAACAGAACCACGTTACCAGATTCAAGCAGCTCCCTGAATGCTCACCTGGGAAAATATTCCACATCCTCTCTTCAAGAAGACCGATCCCGATTTTCCTTTTTTTGTAACTTCTAAACTCGTAACAGACTGTTTTTTTTCATGATTTTCATTCGTAATTACAATTTGCAGGTCAGGAGCAGTCGGTGGGCTTGCTCGTCTTGCCTTCGTCGTTGTATCCATTTTGCATAGTGCATCATCTACTCTACCAAGACTTTCTTTCATATCTACAGAATTAGCAAATTTTCCACCCTTCATTTTAAAGGAATTACTCGAGCTGCAGGAAGAAGTACGATTAATTTCTTCCGTTGCTCGTTCACGTGTCTCAAACGTATAACTTTTTGCTGAAGACCTACACACAGAGGATTCGGTTTTCGCACTATGTGGTACTTGGGATATTCCAGAGAGAAATGCAGCCAAATCATTACATTCTTCTTTATTTAGATTTACCCATCGAAGAGGCCGCTTGCCAACTTTGTCATAAGATTCTCTTAAAACAGCTTCAACATGGGAAATTTGATTTCCAATGGCTGCAATAAACATTCTATGTCGTTCCAACGCATGTTCTTCACTTCTAGAACGATAGCTAACTCCGACAGCTTTCTCAAACTCTTCCAGCTAATTGAAGACAGGAAAAACAACACAGAATTATGATTATAAATCGGTGTATAACCATTGTTTCACTAGAAAATATGACTCGTGCATATCATTTTAAGAATCCTAATTACCATCCGATTGGATTTTGGAAGATTTATCAGAGTTTATGATGGCAGTAAAAGATAGAACAGATGCATTAGTTTAGTTCAATTCAGTATCCAACCTGCCATTTGGCTGTGCCAAGAGCCGTTTGTACCTCCCGACGGAGTTCATCCAAATCATCTGAATTTAGCCACTCCCGTTTCTCTCTTACCCATGTCCTGAATGCAAACTCCATTCTGAAATAAGAAACCAATAGGAGCATCAATACAGGAGAAAGAGGCAATAAAGAGTCTTTGTAACGGCACAACCCAAGCCCACCGCTAGCAGATATTGTCTTCTTTGGGCTTTCCCTTTCGGACTTCCCCTCAAGGTTTTTAAAATGCACCTGCTAGGGAGAGGTTTCCACACCCTTATAAAGATTGTTTAATTCTCCTCCTCAACCGATGTGGATTCTCACAATCCACCTCCTTCGGAGCCCAGCCTCTTGGCTAGTACTCATTCCCTTCTCCAATCGATGTGGGACCCCCCAATCCACCCCTTTAGGCCCAACATCTTTGTTGACACACCGCCTCGTGTCCACCCCCTTCGGAGCTCAGCCTTCTCGCTGGCACATTGCTTGGTGTCTGGCTCTAATACTATATGTAACAGCACATGCCCACCGCTAGCAGATATTGTCCTCTTTGAGTTTTCCTTTTCGGGCTTCCCCTCAAGGTTTTTAAAACACTATCTCATAGGGAGAGATTTCCACACCATTATAAAGAATACTTCGTTCTCTTCCAACCGATGCTTCATTCTCCACTCCAACTGATGTGGGATCTCACAGACAGCGCTAAAATTTAATGGCCTAGGAATGGCTGAACAAATTAAGAAAGCAGTAGATTCCCCCCAAAACCCCAGTAAGCATAGGACACCTTCCCAAATGCAGCAAACAGAGAAGAAAACTTCGTTGCTGGATTAATTTAGAATCATGAACCATCACTATTGTAGAAACTCAACAAAAACACAGAACATAAGCTTCATCCTCTTGAAAAACAAACACAGAGGGAAGAAGAAGAAGAAACTAAAATTAAGAACACAAAACAACCGAAAAAGATATAATACACAGACAATTCCAAACTCACATAACCATTTCCAGAATCCTAAAAAATTCCACAACAAATCAATCAGACATCGGCGGAAAAACCCCCAAATCAAACGAAAATTGAAAAACGTACGTATCGGCGGATTCTTGGACTTGCTCAGCGGCAGAAAAGAGCCCATCCTTCTTCCACAAATCGAAGCGATTTGCATCTAACATTTGTGGGAGAAAAAACAGAGCAAAGATGATGAAACAACGAAGAATAAGGTGTAGAAATTCAAAGATCAAAATCCGAACATCAAATTCTGTAGCAGTAAAAAGAAAAAGGTGTTGGATCGTTGAGTAATTCCTCTGATCGGTGCTTGAGCGAGGCAAGAACAGAGACGAATACAAAGAGCCAAAGCTCACACAGACGTGAGACAACAATGGAGCTCTCTCCGTTGTTGATTCTTTCCTGCACAATTCCCCACCCCACTTTCTAAAAAAAGCTAATAATTAATAAAAAGAACTGAAATTTATAAACAAATAGTTCTGATATTGTTCTCCGTGTAAGCTCGCTTTCATTTGGGCTTCTCCAAAAACCTTCCTACTAATTCATATAATATTTCAAAATTAGTCTATTTAGAACTTTTATCATCCAACACCTTCCTTCGAACAAAGTATCTCTACCTTTAATCGAGGCTCCGACTCCTTTTTCTTTTTTAAGTCTATGTCTTCGAGGAGGCTCGACTTCTTTTCTTTTAGAGTGAGAATTTTTTTTATAAATATGAGAGTATGAATTAATGCTTTGAACTCGAAAAATGTAATAGTGTGTGAGACTTACGTGATAACTAACTACACCACCCAGAGTCAGAAATTAATGGTATGAACTCGAATCAATACTCATATTTTGGAAAACTTCTTAAGGTGAGTGTTGTAAGAAAGAAGTTGAAAACACAATTTTATAAATGTCTAAGCCCACGTTCGAATTGGGGATCTCTAGTGTGTGAGACTAGCGTGATAACCAACTACACCACCCAAACAAGGTAAGAGTTTAAATTAATGCTTTGAACTCGAATCAACACTCATATTTCGGAAAACTTCTTAAAACTCGAGACCTCTAGTGTGAGACTACAATGTGAGAATCTGAATTAATACTTTGAACTCGAATCAACAATCATATACAAAAAACGTCTTTTATAAATGATTGGGAAAACTTAAAACCAAGTTCGAACTTACCTCTAGTGTGTGAGACTAGCATGATAACCAACTACACCACTGAGAAACTAAAATATCATCGTTAGGAACGAGGTTCGAACTGGGGACCTGTAAGTGTGTGAGACTAACGTGATAACCAACTACACCACCCAAAAAAGTTGAGAAACCAAAATAACAATTTGAACTCGAATCAACGGTGAAATCTTTGTTCAGAAAAAAGTAAAAACATTGTGTGAGACTAGTGTGATAACCAACTTCAACACCGAGACAAGAGGAGAATCTAAATTAATTATGTAAATGTCTGAGCCCAGGTTCGCCTCTAGTGTGTGAGACTAGCGTGATAATCAACTACACCACCCAGACAAGGTGAGAATCTAAAATAACGATTTGAACTCAAATCAACTGTGAAAATGTTGTTAAGAAAAAAGTAAAACCATAATTTTAAAAATGTCCGAGCCTAGGTTCAAACTAGAGACCTCTAGTGTGTGAGACTAATGTGATAACCAACTACACTACCTAGACACCCAGACAAGATAAGATTTCAAAATAACGATTTGAACTCGAATCAACACTGAAAATGTTGTTAAAGAAAAAGTAAAAACATAATTTTAAAAATGTCTAAGCCCAGGTTCAAAGTGAGTCCTCTAGTGTGTGAGACTAGCGTGATAACTAACTACACCACCCAGACAAGGTGAGACTCCAAAATAACGATTTGAACTCGAATCAACACTGAAATTGTTGTTAAGGAAAAAGTAAAACCATAATTTAAAAACTGTCTGAGCCCAGGTTCAAATGGGGACCGGTTGTTAAGGAAAAAGTAAAAACACAATTTTAAAAATGGCTAAGCCCAAGTTCAGGCTGGGGACCTCGTAGTATTTTAAACTAGCGTGATAACTAACTACACCAACCAAACAAGGTGAGATTCCAAAATAACGACCGGTTGTTAAGGAAAAAATAAAAACATAATTTTAAAAATATCTAAGCCCAAGTCCGAACTGGGACCTCGTAGTATGTGAAACTAACGTGATAACTAACTACACCACCCAGACAAGATGAGATTCCAAAATAACGATTTGAACTCGAATCAAGTAAAAACATAATTTTAAAAATGTTTGAGCCTAGTTTCAAATTGGGGACCTCTAGTGTGTTAGACTAACATGATAATCAACTACACCACCCAAGCAAGGTGAGACTCCAAAATAACGATTTGAACTCAAATCAATAGTGAAAATGTTGTTAAGGAAAAAGTCACTACAACAAACAATAAGTACGATAACTTTTGAAAAATGTTATCGTTGACTTTTTATAGTGTTTTTCATACGTCGTGACAGCCCATATTATTAAAAGTCCAAAACTTTTTATAGCACTTTTTTATAGCTATATAATAGAGTATGAATCTATAGCTTATATCAGTTGTCATGAAAACGTTTTATAGCAATTTATAGTTAAAATATGCCATAATATATTATTTATAGTTTCAATTTTATGCTATATTTAATGAATTATTTATAATTATGTTAAAAATTACATACCGATAATCACTTTGTCCGATGGCCAAGCAACTGTATTACCCACAACTTCTTCAATACATGTCATTTCTGATGTAGGCCGCCACAAATAGGCATTGCATTTCCTTGGTATATCAACTCATACTCTAATAGCATGCGGTCCAATAGGGATGTGATGAACAAGAGCAGCTAGATCATTAGAAGACTATCGTCCTTCTACAACAATCTCTCTTGAGTCATGTTAATCTAGTAACTTGCACTTAATTTGAGTATTATTATTGATGCTCTACAAAAAGAAAAATAAAAGCAGGGAGAATTTGTTAATAATAATGAAATCAATAATTTTATTCATTAAATTAGAAAATCAACCTAGTGTCGGAGAAGGTATTGTCAAATTTGAATAGATATTTGTTGATTTTGGTATACTTCGTCGGTTAGATCAATTTATGAAAATTTCGATTAATATATATGGAATAAACTCAAAGTTTATAAAAAAATGTACCTATTTCTTCGTAAAACTTGAGAATATTGATTTCATTTCCATCGTTTCTTCCCTTACAAGGCACTCCAAATCCAAATCCTTTTACATGCCCACGATCGGGTCCAAGAACTTTACTCAAGGCATCATCAACAATATTATTTGATGAAGTTTTTGTCTCAACTTCGGCTTGTTCAATGTGCTCCTACCAAGAAAGTATATCAAATACGAGTGTCTCAGCAACTTGTGAATTCACCGGTTGTCTATCCTTCTTTGTGTGAGCCTTTGTCCATAACATAATCCTTAAGATCGAAGTTGGATCCGAACAACTTTTCTTCTGTAAAATGAAATAAATATACTAAATTCACATATATAACATGAGAGTAGAATAAAACTACAATGTTGATATTTACCATCTCTTCAGCCAAACGGGCATATCCTTTCCTATTACATGTACGTGGGAGTTGTCTCTTTTTCGTGACTTTAAACTTTTCCCTTTTCAACTACTCAACACGACAATATATGTTTTTGTTATATCAAAGTATATAATAATTTCAAAAATATCATAGGTAAGTTTTTCTACCGACAACATATGTTTTTTGGTAGCCTAAGTCAAATTCTTTTATAAATGATTCGGAAAACTTCTTCTACTTTTTTAACTTCCTAAAACATAATTTTATAAATGTCTGATTCGAACTGGGACCTCTAACGTGATTACCAACTACACCACCCAGCATCTGACGGGTAAGACTCTTCCTCAAGAGTCTGGCTTCAACCCACAAAGCTATTCTCGAATCTGACTCACAATCATCCTGCCCAATCTGGCACTCGTGACACACTTGTGAAGTCTTCATTCAATCATCGACTTTATTTCCTAACTTTCTTGATCGATTTAGACACACAAAGTGTGGCTCTAATACCAACTATCACCGTCATACTTTTTCAACTGTGTGACATCATGATCTTAACACGCTTAAGACATTTTTTAAGGGAAATATTCTCCTTTGCCTGACTAAGTAGCTTTATCGAATCTTAGGCAATATTCTCATTTGTCGACCGAACACAACTCATGTAGAATCTAAGCTTGTTCGGTCACACACGTCGCCCATGCGTGCATGTTCTATCATCTACGACTCTCGCCGACTTGCCTCTAGTCTAGGTCAAGACATGCGGCTCAACTTTACCTCTACTACAGGCCAAGATCCCTCATATGCAATGTCGCATCTCGATCATCATCTTGATTTCCTACACCATGACCCATGCATCGTGATGTCATCCCAAGTTTTAGGACGACTTCGACCATTATAGCCTACTCGGACATGTCTATCAAATCGATCCATGTGTCAATCATATCGTTGGGGCATCCCGTGCAACATCCATCCAGGCTTTATCATGGGATGAACTCTCCCGTGTCCATGCAAAGCCATTTACGAAAAGTATACTAGAAAATGGGTGTGCATACCAACCTCCGACACATGGGTTAGGGTGCAATGTCGGCACATTCATATCATCCACCATTGTCCTCGCAAATTTTATTCCAAAGGAAGTTGTTTGAAACCCATCTCACAACGCTTGTCCACATTGTGACACACATATGTGCCACAAGGCAGATCACTTAGGCCACAGGGTCTAGGGGCAGTAGAGAGTTGACACCATACCTCTCACTATAGTACATTTTAAGGCATATTTGATCGTTCTAGAGTATATGTGATTTTAGCAAGTGGTCGTATGTCCCCATGGAGTGTCCGATTGACACCAAATTTGGTGAGGTTTCATCTTTTATATATACGGACTTAACTTCAAAGCCACATGTCGAAACTCATTGAAATCCTGACTTCTGACGTTATGGCCTAGGGCTCTACCCAACCCTCTTCGAGCTTGTCTTCGACACTCATGTTGCCATCATTCCCTCCAACCTTCCTTATGCCTCAACTTAGCTTTGATGTACACTTTTCTTGGTGTGTTGGATGATGCACCATCTTTCTTGATTGCATCATGACACTTATCTATTTCGACCCTCACGTGGTCAAATGGGCATCACTTAAGGATTGCCACCTTGTCTGTTCTCATGTAGAGAGTCACAGCCTACTATGTTATATTCTCAGTGAGGTTGTGACACTTATCACGACTCCAAGGCTTAATTTAAATTAGAGATTTGGTGTAGTATGAATTTTTTAGAGTTTGATATAAGACTTTCTATCCATATAGGTTCTTTTCTCTCATGTGCAAATTAGGTCATCAATAAACAAAGTAGGGAACTACGAACTTAGAGCATGCATACTCGCGCATGGCTGAATTTCCTTCATTTTCCTTCATTGTTCAGCCTGTTCTCTTATGCTTTCCTTAGTTTCCTCGACCCTATCCTCGTACAATATTAGTTTTGTTTTTGAATTCTCTTTCTTTTATCAACTTTGTTCTTTTAGTTAAAAATTACTCAAAACAACTATCAAATTGCATGGCTAATGACAAATGAGGACACAAATATGATCTAAGTATAATTAGTATAGTGAACCCGACAACTCGGACTAGCTCAACTCGAATTATAAAGGTTGGGTTGGATTCGCATTTCGGGTAGGGTTGGGTTCATTTTTCTAAACCCAAACTGAATCGGTTCGGTTTTGGGTTCATGGGATAAAACCTTCGGGTTGACCCGAGCCAAATAAAAATATATTTATTTGTTGCAACATCATTGCATCACAATTTATATATATATATTAATAGTTTAGGGCTCTCTAACTTTATCTAAGTGACGTAGAAGCATATTTCAATTAAAATATTTTTTTATAGTACTCTCTATTTTTGTTATATGCAATATTTTTAACCATCGTTTTATTGTTTATTTAATTTCATGATCTATTTTTATATTTTTCCTACTTTAACCGATTGTCAAGAAATGGTATTAGCTGTTTTAGTTTGATAAGAATATTCATTATGTTAATATGTTACCATTTTTTCTTTTTTATTGAATTTGTTTTTTTTTTTTTTTTTTTT
>NW_019272053.1:291913-318319 GCF_002738345.1 Cucurbita maxima
TTTTTTTTTTTTTTTTTTTTTTTTGTGAATAATTATGGATTGATTTGTGTTTGTCTCTAAACTTAATATATTTTATCTATGATGTATGGGAACAATTATAAATAAAACTTTTTTTTTTTTTTTAGAATAGGACAACCCAACCCAAAAATAGAGGGTTGGGTTGGGTTGTGAAATTTTTTCGATTATGTTGGGTTACCAATCCAATCAACCCAAACTTTTGGATTTGGTCAAAAAAATTCCTCAACCCGAACCATGTACACCCCTAATATAACCAAACAAAGTTCCTATCCAAGCTGAAAAAATGTAAGTGAAATATCGTCTTAACAGTATTCACAAGTCTCATTCCTACCATATATGTATCTAATTTGACAAAGGATTATCATAGATTAGACCTTATTTTAATCGCCAATATGAACATAACTCAACTAATTTAGACATTACAACTTCAATCTAACTCAACAAATAAAATGCTAATGGGACTCGGTTTCTATAAGCAAATTCGGGAGAAGCTCCCATGCATTCGAACTTTTTTTATTTTGTTCGATACATTTATATGTCCATAACCTGAAGATGAAGAAAACAGCTCCAAAATGAAAAACCAATAGAATTATAGCATCCACAACTAATCCAACAACCTTTTACGGGGGTTATTAGGTGCTAATGACATGGACCACAAACAAAAGCAATACACCTAACACATTGTCGTAGGCAGAACCAATTGTGGAACCATTCGAAGGATTTTAGTGAGTCTTGAAAATAAGATGATTCCGAAAAGAATTTTTAAACAAACATTAATTGGTCGTGTATTAGCGGACGATATATATATGGGCCCGCGATGCATTGGCATACGAAATCAAGATATTGGTATTGGACTTATCAATCGATTCATAACCTTTCAAACACAACCGATATCTATTCGGACTCCCTTTGCTTGTAGGAGTACATCTTGGATCTGCCGATTATGTTATAGGCAAAGTCCTACTCACGGGGACTTGGCCGAATTAAGTATCATTATCTATTCTCAAAATGATTTAAACATCAATTCAACAAATTCAAAACATTAAAGCTTCTCTGGCTACCCCCTTTGTATGTGTGTGGAGTCCGAATTTGTTGAGGATTGTTGGGAGGGAGTCCCACGATAGGAGTTGATCATAGATTTATAATTAAGAAATAGATCTCCATTGGTACGAGACCTTTTGGGGAAGCCTAATGCAAAGCCATGAGAACTTATGCTCAAAGTGGACAATATAATACCATTATGGAGAGTCCTGATTCCTAACATGGTATCAAAAGATGTACTTTGTTCAAGGGCTCCAAAGAAAGGAGTCAAGCCTCAATTAAGGAGAGACTGTTTGAGAGCTACATAGGCGGAGAATCGTGATTCCTAACCGAATTTCCATAGAAAAGAAGCAATTGAAATACCTCAATCAAAATTGCATTCCATTAAACACAAGAATTACTTCTATAACATAACAACTCAAAAGATAAAAAAAGTATCGTTAATTTCTTTATGCTCGTTCTAAGTTCGAAGTATCATTTGTACAAAAAAGGACCCCTTTTGTTACATGATTTCTTCTTCATAAAGATAGATATAGGATCCCATAATTCTGAACCGATCTTACCTGGTATCGCAAATCCCAAGTTTGTCTATGAAGAGCAGACTCCATGCAGCTTACATCATACATATCCAAGTAAAAGCTCACAACATGATCGGATCAGTCAATCCCACCTTTTGGGGCCTAATTTTGATACAAATACTCTTATCTACTTACAAGACACTAACAATCTGCTTTGTGATAAAATCTCAAAACTGGCTTACCTGGAACGAGCACGTCTGTCCGCTCGTGTTTTTAGCCTCGAGTGTCCTCTTCCATGCATTCGTATAATGCAAGTTCGACCATCTTCAAACCAGCATGACATGAATTCAGACATGAGGAAACTATCCTCCTTTGAAGATCTTTATAGTTCAATGCTAACTTTATATCCCATTCTGTACTGCTCCTGCAAGGACCAAAACTTTCAAGTTTATTCCATGGAAAAGCGATGTTTCGAGACGACATTGCTTTCGAAATTGTATAGTTTATACTCTATTACTGTTTCGAAAATGCTTCATTACCTGTCTTCATTCACATCCTCAAGATTTTCCATCATTCCATCAAAGATTGAGAGGAGATCATTAAGGACTTCCATTTCATTTTCCAAGCTTCCCTGCAGCTACGAAGTTAAGATAAACAAGTAATAATAACTGATAAACAAAATCCTGTATCCTTGACCTACAACGTTACGATTGAGAAATGAGCGAAACGAGATAAGAATTACCTTAAGCTTGGTGCGTAATTCAGGGCATCGAGCTTTACGTAAACACTCTAATAACGGTGAGGGCAGACCATAATGGAATATGCTTTGGTTCTTTGACAACCATGTTCCCCTCACCATATGAGTACTCCAGTCTGATGTGTTGCTATTGCTAGCATCATCACCAAAGTCGATGTCTGCACGCGACAAATAAACAACAGTGATATAAGAAAGTCATACATAGATCACATATGGAAGTAAACAAAGCATCCTTCAATTGTCCACTAGACAGAACAAGAGAGTACCTAATGGAATGACATCATTTACGTTGTCTCCTTCAGGTAAAAATCCATAAAAAGCAACCAGATGAGAAGCAGAGTAATTTCCATAACTAAGATAACATTCTTCTCCTGCACGGCATGGTCTTGATAGGCGGAATTTCAATGAATTTGTATCTGAATTAGCTTTGCTATAGTGTAGTATGTGTGGATGCAACTGAACCAAAGAACCATATAACAATGAAGCAAAGGAAAATGGGAACTCAATTTCTAAATAGTAAAGTAAATACTTCCAATCGAAGAACTAAGGAATAGAATGCATCTGAGTTTAATGTTAAAAATTATGTTTTAGAAATATGAAACTGTAAAGGCCCAAGCCCACCGCTAGTAGATATTGTCCTGTTTGGGCTTTCCCTTTCGAGGTTCCCCTCAAGGTTTTTAAAACGCATCTGCTAGGGAGAGGTTTCTACATCCTTGTAAAGAGTGTTTCGTTCTCCTCCCCAATCGATATGGGATTTCACAATCCACCCCCTTTAGGATCCAGCGTCCTCGCTGGCACTCGTTCCTTTCTCCAATCGATGTAAGACCCCCACCAAATCCACCCCTCTTCGGGGCCCAGTGTTCTGGCTGGCACACCGCCTCATATCTACCCCCTTCGGGGAAGAGCCTCCTCGCTGACACATCGTCCGGTGTCTGACTCTGATATCATTTGTAACGGCCCAAGGCCACCGCTAGTAGATATTGTCCTCTTTGGGCTTTCCCTTTCGGGGTTCCCCTCAAGGTTTTTAAAACACGTCTGCTAGGGAGAAGTTTCCACACCCTTATAAAGGGTGTTTCGTTCTCCTTCCAACCGACGTGGGATCTCTCAGAAACTATGGTCAACAGCACAATCACAAATTTGGAAGCTATTGACCGTCATGTAACTAAAGGAAATCAATTCGAAGTAAGAACAGAGGTAACAGCAGATACCAAACAAGGAGCGGATTCCGAGTTCAAGTGAATTAAACTACATTTCGTACAATTTTCTCAAATTAAACTCATCCCCCATCCACAAAGCAGGACTCTGGTAGGGGACGGACACTACAGTAACATACCGAGTGATTGAGAAAACCTGCAATCGGAACCAAGCAGGTTCTAAGACTTCCATCAGAAAACATGATTTTCATGCTATTTGAATACCAAAGTTCACAAGCCCATAAGAACTTCTCCCATGAGTAGTACTCCTCAGGGAAAACGTCAGGATGGTTGTTACATAACGCAGGAAATAACTCATTGTATTGTTCCCGCAAGTGCTGCAAACAAGTCAACGTTACATATAAATACAAGTTTGAAAATCGAATAATGATATTACAAAATGTAGTGAGATTACCTTTTTAACAACCTAATTACAGGAAACTAGAATTCATGCTAGCTTGTTAGATGAACAGGACTCTCCACAATAGTATGATATTGTCCACTTTGAGCATAAGCTCTCATGGCTTTAGGTCTCATACCAATGAAGATAGATGATTATAAACCCATGATCATTCCCTAAATTAATCGATGTGGGACTTTCATCCAATACCTCCTCTCGAACAAAGTACACCTCCCCTTAATCAAGGTTCGACTCCTTTTTCTTTTGGAGTCTTAGTCATTTTTTACTATGCCTTCGAGGCTCACCATACTTTTTTGTTCTCCTTTTTCTTTTGGAGTCTTAGTCATTTTTTACTATGCCTTCAAGGCTCACAATACTTTTGTTCGATATTTGAAGATTCTATTAACATGGCTAAATTTAGGGCATTGCTCTAATACCAAGTTAGATGAGCACAACTCTCCACAAAGGTATGATATTGTCCACTTTGAACATAAGCTCTCGTGGTTTTGCTTTGGGCGTCTCCAAAAGACCTCATACCAATGGAGATAATATTTTTTTATTATAAACCATGATCATTCCCTAAATTAGCCGATATGGGACTTTCATCCAACACATGCTAGCCCCTAGAGGTTGTCTTAACAAATAAATATTGACCGATAAGATATGTGAGAACTAACCTCTTTTGCTTGCATTATCTCACCGAAAAGCAGGGTTCCGTCCAAAGTCATCATTGCACCAACTCCAAAACTCAACCCTGAGAACTTGTAAAATATTAGACCAGGAAAATAAAAATTACTTCATGCACATGTCAGCACACGGTTAGTGTTTAGATTATTCAAACATAACTATAGTCTTGTCATTTTCTCACTTTAGAGATCAAAAGTCAGATAGTCATAATGATAATATTGATTACAAAGGAAAGGTTACAACATGTGAGATAAAAAGTATGCAGCTCAATTACTATGGTCCTAAAGTATGAAGGTATGACTCGTGAAATGCCTCTCATAGAAGATCAAGAATTTTCATTTTGAGGCTATATAAAGCCATGTATGTTATATTTGTAAAGTAGACTTGGGAAAATGTAGTAAAAAGAATATTTGTCATTTCCTTTAGCCAATGGCTAAGTTTTTTTACAATTCTATCTAGTTTAGGTTGCATGTGATGGATTTTGTTTGTGGAGTGATTCGAATCTCAAACAAGTGTTCTTATCTTGAGATATTCGATCAACAAAGTAATTCAAATCTTACTTTCCCTTGTAGTGATTCCTTATCACCTTCAATCCATCTGATTGTCATACCGACCCAACAGAAAAAACTTCCTCAAATGGTCCAAATTGTGGGAACGTACCTTAAAAAAAGGGAAAACTCCAACACCTCATTGGACCAAGACCAGCAAAGACGGATCCTAGATTTACTACATGGGACGAGGAAGACTCCATGATAATGTCATGGCTTTGAGATTCTAACACAAGCCATATGAGATTTTATTCATTGCATTTACTCCAAGGCTAGAGATGCTACTTCGATCTATGAAATTCAAATCAAGACGAGAGCTATGAAGCAAGAAGTAAAAACTGTCGCTGAATATGCCAATGTCTTACCAACATTGTGGCAGGAACTCGATTATTATCGTGTATTCAAGATGAATTGCACTGCCGATGCTACAATCCTAAGGAGAATATTTCCCTTAAGAAATGTCTTAGCCTGAGGTCTGATAAAGCTAAAAAGTCAAGCAAATGAGAATATGTTTTAAGGAGAATATTTCCCTTAAGAAATGTCTTAAGCATGTTAAGATCATGACGTCACACAGTTGAAAAAGTATGACTATGACAGTTGGTATCAGAGTCACGCTTTGTGTCTAAATCGATCAAGGCAGTTAGGAAATAAAGTCAATGGTTGAATGAAAACTTCACAAGTGTGTCATGAGTGCTAGATTGGGCAGGATGATTGTGAGTCAGATTCGAGAATAGCTTTGTGGGTTGAAGCTAGACTCCCGAGGAAGAATCTTACCCATCAATGAAGCATGAACCAAGCTCATTTGCCAAGATCTTGGGAGTTCCAAATGGGCAACATATGGTTAGAAGGTATACCAAGTAGGGTGCCTTTGAAAGAACAGAGGAATAGTGTCAATAGTTGTAAGCAAAAAAGTCGAAGGTTAGATGTGACATGTTCAAGCCAAGTGCTAAATTGTGCACAATGCAAGTTCATATGGTAAACGACGTGGCTGCGAGATAACAATTGAGTTGAGTAGGGAAAAGACCAAGAAAGTGTGATAAGAAATGAGGTGTCTTAATCATGTCATGGATGATTTAGATTTTAAGAAACTTTTATTGTATTTTTTAAGTTTTAGAGAATTATCTTTAAATTATAAGTTATAATTAGTTAGTGGTCGTTATGGTATTGATGGCCATGAAAGTTAATGCCCTTCAATTAACCATATAGGTTATTATTATAAAGTTTATTTTCAAATCTATAAATAGTCATTCATGTAATATTGTTTTACTAGAAAGATTTTTGGGTATTAAAAATGAAATTGGCTTATGTTTCTTAAGCCATTAGTTTGTTACTTTGCATTTCAAGTAGTTTTGATCAAACTATCTTATGGAGTCATTTGAATCACGAGTTTAGAAACAAATTTTCTTTACTCTTGATCTTGATTATCAAGGTAATCCGTTCCAAAACTTTCCCTTGGGTTGATTCGTTGTCGTTCTTGGGGTTCTGAGATAATTTAGATCTAAAGATTTTGCTTTTCAACAAGATTATTAATAAAATTCCAAAAGTTTCCTATCATTTTAATCTTGTTGACAAAAAAATCTTTACATCTAAATTATCCGAGAAAACCAAGAATAAGGAATCATCCCAAGGAAAAGTTTTTGGACGATTACCTTGATAAACAAGTTCAAGAGTAAAAAAACTTGTTTCTAAACTCGTCTTACAACAATCTCACTTTAAGAAGTCACACAAAGTATGAATGTTGATTCGAGTTCAAAGCGTTAATTTGGATTCTCACCTTGTCTTGGTGGTATAGTTGATTATCACATCAGTCTCAAACACACTAGAAGCCCCAAGTTTAAACCCATGCTCAGGCATTTTTTAATTTATATTTTAACACTTTTTACTTACAACATTCTCACTTTAAGAAGTCTTGCAAAATATGAGTGTTGATTTGAGTTCAAAGCGTTAATTTAAATTTGTATCTTGTCTAGGTGGTGTAGTTGGTTATCACGCTAGTGCATACATTAGAAGTCCTCAATCTTAAACATTTTTAAAATTATGTTTTAACTTTCACTCTCAACACGCAGGTCTCACACACTAGAGATCCCCAGTTCGAAGTTTTTCGAAATATGAGTGTAAATTCGAGTTCAGAGAATTAGTTCAGATTCTTATCTTGTCTGGGTGGTGTAGTTGGTTATCTCGCTAGTCTCACACACTAGAGGTCCTGGTAAAATTATGTTTTTAACTTTTTCCTTAACAACATTTTCACTGTTAATTCAAGTTCAAATCGTTATTTTGAAATTTCACCTTGTTTGGGTGGTGTAGTTGGTTATCACGCTAGTCTCACACACTAGAGGTCCCCAGAACCTGGGCTCAGACATTATTAAAATTATGTTTTTACTTTTTCCTTAACAACATTTTCACTGTCGAATTCGAGTTCAAATCGTTATTTTGGGATCTCTAGTGTAGTTGGTTATCACGTTAGTCTCACACACTAGAGGTTTTTACTTTTTCCTTAACAACATTTTCACTGTTGACTCGAGATCAAATCGTTATTTTGGAATCTCTAGTGTAGTTGGTTATCACGCTAGTCTCACACTAGAGGTCCCCAGTTCGAACCTAGGCTCAGACATTATTAAATTTATGTTTTTACTTTTTCCTTAACAACATATTCACGGTTGATTCGAGTTCAAATCGTTATTTTAGAATCTCACCTTGTCTGGGTGGTGTAGTTGGTTATCACGCTAGTCTCACACACTCTCACACACTATAGGTCCCCAGTTTGAACTTGGGCTCAGACATTATTAAATTTATGTTTTTACTTTTTCCTTAACAACATATTCACTGTTGATTCGAGTTCAAATCGTTATTTTAGAATCTCACCTTGTCTGGGTGGTGTAGTTGGTTATCACGCTAGTCTCACACACTCTCACACACTATTGGTCCCCAGTGTGAACTTGGGCTCAGACATTATTAAAATTATGTTTTTACTTTTTCCTTAACAACATTTTCACGGTTGATTCGAGTTCAAATCGTTATTTTGGAATCTCACCTTGTCTGGCTGGTGTAGTTGGTTGTCTCATACACTAGAGGAACATTTTGAAAATTATGTTCTAACTTTTTTCTTATAACACTCTCACTTGAAGAAGTTTTCCGATATGAGTGTTCATTCGAGTTTGAAGCATCATCCTAGAAGAAACAATTTCCATTATTAGAGCAGGTGAAGCCTTATGCTTGATAAACAGAGAAAGATACAAACAAAAGCGACAACCAATGGAAGAGTAATAAAGATAATTTATGGTGTACCCACGGTAAGAAACCGCGACACACGGTGGAGAGTTGTTGGAAGTTGAATGGAAAACCTCCCAACCATGAATGGAGAAATCGAGGAGGCTCACAAAACCGTGGTTGGATCAACAAGGGAGACATGTCGAAGGAACGAGCGTACATCACAAAGGAGTCCAAATAAGAACAAATTCCACCAATTGCGAAGACTAATGGATTCAATAATGAAGAGGTTGAGGGTATTATTGGACTCCCTCCACAAAACATCAAGTTCAAATGACTCGAAAATCTTAGGTAAATCTTCATTCACCTTTTGTATAAATTCTTCAGCGATGAACAAGGATAATTCTTGGATTAGACTCCAATGCAACGGATCACATGAATCCATATTCACAATATTTTAAAACATATAAACCATGCCCGAGTAATCAAAAACTTATAATAGCAAATGGAACCATTGCCACCATTGCAGAAGCCAGTGATATATTCATCTCTCAAACCCTTACGCTAAAAAATGTCCTATACGTCCCAAAACTATCTAATAGTCTAATCTTCATATAAAAGCTTACCCATGACGGCCACTATAGAGTTATATTTTATCGTCATCATGTTTAGTATTTCAGGATCAAGTCTCGAGATAGACGATTGGATTTGTTAAGGAATTGAATGGTCTAGAACCATGATCATATTTCTGTAAGCCACCATTTCGATTCTGCTTCCTGGGATGCTCTTTTTCAGGCATTTGGAAGGACCACCCCATTGCACAGGAATGTTGTGATTAACAAACACACTATTATGGTAGCTTCACCCCTAGAAAAAGCAATCAAAATCTCTATGGTTGAACTTGATCACAGTTTTCCTTTGAACCACTTGGCTTGAGAGGAGTAAATAACTTTCAGTGGAAGGAAAGTAGTGAAACTAAACTTATTTGATCTTAGTTTGCACACAGCAGCCACTTGGTGGAAGCAAAGAATTTTCTTTCTGTGATACTTGTGCTCCAACTGAAAGGGCTTTTCGCTACCCCACTAATCTTTTGTAAACTTCACTACATAATTGAAATTCCATTTCCCTCTCAAAGGAAAAAGAAAACACAGTTATTTCCTTACTCGTACATAAAGAGCAAAAATAATGTATGCATGGCAATAGACATAAAAAGATCATCGGTGCTAACGGCTAACTGAAGATTCTACAAGCATGCAACAAAAAGAAAAATAAACCATTTGATAAATGTGCTTTTTGTTGGATGATCATGGGTTTATAATCCAGGAATACTATCTCCATTGGCATGAGGTCTTTTGGGGAAGGGAAAGCAAAGCCATGAGAGCTTATGCTCAAAGTGAACAATATCATACCATTGTGGAGAGTCGTGTTCGTCTAACATGGTATAAGAGTCATGCCCTAAATTTAGCCATGCCAATAGAATCCTCAAATGTCGAACAAAGAACTCCAAAAGAAAAGAAGTCGAGACTCCTCGAAGGCATAGTCAAAAATGACCAAGACTCCAAAAGAAAAAGGAGTCGAGCCTCGATTAAGGGGAGGCATACTTTGTTCGAGGGGAGGTGTTGGATGATGAAAGTCTCACATCGGCTAATATTGGCATGAGGCCTTTTGGGGAAACCCAAAGCAAAGCTATGAGAGCTTATGCTCAAAGTGGACAATATCATATGTTGTAAATTGTCATAAGTTTTGATTTGATTTGGTTTTTGGATTATATTTGATTTGGTTATTTGAATTAGATTTGATTTGGTTATTTGAATTAGATTTAGTCACACCAGGGTTTAGTTATATATCGGGATTTGATATCAGAATTTGGTATCGGAATTTGGGAGAGCTTTCGGAGTCACATTGTATTTGTTGAGTGACATGTGTTCTGAGTCTTTGTAGTGTGATAGTGAGATATTCACTTGTAATGCTTTGGTTTATTAGTGATTGGTTCGTGGATGTAGGGGAACTTCTCTCCGAACCACGTAAATATCTTAGTGCCTCTTTGTGTAAAATCGTTCATTTATGTTGTGAGTACCTTTGTTCCGCTTTCGGCGCACAACAAGTGGTATCAGAGCTATGTTGTGGTATTTTGGGGTATTGTGAAAGCTTGGGCCTCATCGACCATTAGACGTGCTCACAATCGTGTTTATTCTCTTGAAAATCAATTTTCAAGAATTGGGTTTTTGAGTTTCATTCAGATTAATTATTGCAAATGGCAGAACCATCACGACGTGGATCAAGAGTGTGGAGTTCCAATCTCGAAGTAGAAAAATTTGATGGAACCAATAATTTTGGTGTTTGGCGAGGCGAAGTTAGCGATTTATTGGTCATGCAAGACCTCGATGTCTCTCTCCAAGAGGAAATGCCTGAAGACATGACAGAAGCAGAATGGACGAAATTAAATCGGCAAGCCTGTGGAATTATTCGATCCTGTCTTGGCAAGGATCAGAAATATCCATTTATGAAGGTTACCATGGCGAAAGAATTATGGGACAAGCTTGAAGCGAAATATATGAAGAAGAGTGTGGAAAATAAACTCTATTTGAAGAAGAAACTCTTTCGTTTTGATTACAAGGAAGGCATCTCAATGGCTGAGCATTTGGATGATTTTAACAAAATCATCACTGATTTGCTCAATCTTGATGTTAAGATTGATGACGAGGACAAGGCGTTGTTGTTATTAAACTCCTTGCCGGAATCCTACGAGTTTTTAGTAACAACCCTACTACATGGAATTACTGATATTGATTTTGAAGATGTTTCAAATGCCTTAATAAACAATGAGATGCGAAAGAAGGAAAAGAAGACGTATCAAAGCTCGAGCTCAAATGTTCTCACTGCTCATGGAAGGACTTCCAATTGGAAAAAGAACGAATGTGGAGAGCCTCGACTAAAGTCGAGAGGTAGATCTGATAATTGGAGAAAACTTGATAAAAATGAGTGTGCATATTGTCGACAGAAAGGCCATTGGAAAAAAGATTGTTCGATCTTAAAAGAGAAGGGGTCGAAGTCCAATGTGGTTAGAGATGACGACACTGATACAGATGATGCCTTGACAATCTCCCTATCAGTCAGCCAAACCAGTGAATGGATTCTTGATTCTGGGTGCTCCTATCATATGTGTCCCAACAAAGAGATGTTTTTGGACTTCAAGGAGTTCAATGGTAGAGTTGTCTATATGGGAAATGATAGTACTTGTAAGATAATGGGAATCGGCTCAGTACAAATCAAGATGTTTGACGGGGTTATACGAAAACTCAAAGATGTGAGGTATGTCCCTGACTTGAAGAAAAATTTGATTTCACTTGGCGTTTTGGATGCGAGTGGTTATCGCATCATTTTGGAAGGAGGGAATTTGAAAGTAGCTCGTGGAGCTTTGGTGGCAATTACAGGAACTAGAAGAGGTAGCATATACTACCTCAACGGAACCACAATAATTGGGCATGCTGCTGTGGCAAGTTCGAAAGAACAAGACATATCGAAATTATGGCACATGCGACTCGGGCATGCTGGTGAGAAGGCGCTTCAGACACTGGTGAACCAAGGAGTTCTTAAGGGTGCCACAACTGGAAGAATTGATTTCTGTGAACATTGTATATTTGGCAAACAAAAAAATGTGAAGTTTGGTACAGCTATACACCAAACAAAGGGCATTTTGGATTATGTTCACACTGATGTATGGGGTCCCACAAAGAATGTCTCATTGGGAGGAAAGAGGTGGTTCGTCACCTTTATTGATGACTACTCGAAGAGAGTTTGGATGTATCCCATGAGGCACAAAAACGAGGTTCTCCAAATCTTCCTAGAGTGGAAGAAAATGGTAGAGAATCAGACGGACAAGAAAATCAAAAGGCTGAGATCAGACAACGGGGGAGAATATACTTTGATCCATTCCTTAAAGTATGCCGAGATGAAGGGATCGTTCGACACTTCACTGTTCCTGGTAAGCCACAACAAAATGGAGTTGCTGAGAGAATGAACCAGACATTAATAGAGAAGGTTCGATGCATATTGTCTCAAGCAGGATTGAGTAAGGCATTTTGGGCTGAGGCTCTCAGTTATGCAGTTCACTTGGTGAATCGTTTACCTGTTTCTGGAAACGGTGGGAGAACTCCGCTTGAGGTATGGTCAGGTAGTCCTGTTAGTGATTATGATAAATTACATGTGTTTGGGTGTCCTGCTTATTATCATGTGACAGACTCAAAGCTGAATCCTAGAGCAAAAAAAGCCAAGTTTATGGGCTTTAGCAAAGGTGTGAAGGGCTATAGGTTATGGTGTCCAGAAACAAGTAAGATTGTTAATAGTCGAGATGTGACATTCGATGAGTCTGGAATGTTTTTGCAGAAAATTGAAAATAATGACGAGGCATTGAAGCAGGTGGAGAAGGTGGTGTTCTCTCCTGATGTGGTTGCTCCTACTGAAGAACCTATTGACGAGGTAAATAATAACTTTGATGTCTTAGAACAGAAAGAGCAAAGCCTTGTAAATGAAAGAGTGGAGGAACCTGAGTCTATCGCCAAGAATAGACCACGAAGGGTAATTCGAAAACCTGCAAGGTTTGATGATACGATAGCATATGCTTTCTCTATAATTGATGGAGTTCCCAACTTACGTATTGAGGCTTGAGGTGGTAGCAACCAACTCAGTTATCAACTTGGAGATCTTATGACAAGGTGGAGATTGTTGTAAATTGTCATTAAGTTTTGATTTGATTTGGAGATCTTATGACAAGGTGGAGATTGTTGTAAATTGTCATAAGTTTTGATTTGATTTGGTTTTTGGATTATATTTGATTTGGTTATTTGAATTAGATTTGATTTGGTTATTTGAATTAGATTTAGTCACACCAGGGTTTAGTTATATATCGGGATTTGATATCAGAATTTGGTATCGGAATTTGGGAGAGCTTTCGGAGTCACATTGTATTTGTTGAGTGACATGTGTTCTGAGTCTTTGTAGTGTGATAGTGAGATATTCACTTGTAATGCTTTGGTTTATTAGTGATTGGTTCGTGGATGTAGGGGAACTTCTCTCCGAACCACGTAAATATCTTAGTGCCTCTTTGTGTAAAATCGTTCATTTATGTTGTGAGTACCTTTGTTCCGCTTTCGGCGCACAACATCATATCATTGTGGAGAGTCGTGTTCGTCTAACACTTTCAAGTTCTCATTCTAAACATAATGATAGCTCCAAAAGTCAGTCAGAACAATCTAATAAAGGTAAGGGTAAATACCAGTGTTAAACGCTTCGGGGAGAGTATCAAAGTAGACCTTGAATTTGGAATCGACAATGTGCTTCTCCTTCATGCTCCATATCAACAGCATTGTCTCAGACGACATGCCTTCGATCTTTGATAATATGGGATACTGAAATTTACGAATAAAGTCATGATGGCTCTACTTTCTATTTGTAATCATTCGTTACAAACTTCTCTCTCCACATTAATGCTACAAATTAAATATTAATAATAATATAAATAAATAAATAAATCATCCTATTGAAATCTATACCATGGGCATTCACTTCAAATAGCACTTCTAACTACCACAGTCGGATTGCTCACTGTGATTACATATCCAAAAGACCATTTAAAGACAAGTGGTGTGTGCAATGATGTCTCCAAATGAAAATGTCTGTCTGGAACTATACCTTATCTAGGTCATAGCACAAGCACAAATCTCACCGGCCTCTCCAAAGGAATTAACTAGCACTTACATCAACAAAAAGTAACCAACTTGAATACAATTGTGCATGCTCGTTATAAGAATGGAATTTACTGTGATGCGAGGAAACACTGATCCTAATTGCAACAGATACCTAGATAGAAAAGTATTTTAGACAGAACTGGCGCACCTTGAACCATACCACTAAACTTGTTGTAATCAATTGTTAAAGCATGCATGCTTAGAGGGAACAATGTAACGTCAATGCATCCCACGGCTGGTGGGGAGAAAAATAATCTTCTTAGCATCATTGTATGATAAAAAATTCTTGAAAATATAAAATCGCTAGAAATTCAACCAACTTTAACTCTAGACATAAGCACTCAATTATCAATGTGCAACAGAGCATTGTTAAAGATGAGACGGGGAATTGAACAACAGTATCTGTATGAAGGCCAAGATTGTAATTCTTTTAATATCATTTTCAGTCAGGAAAGTTCTAGAAGATTCAAGTTCTAAGATGGAAACTACAACAGATTCTTAGCGATGAATTTACCATGGTGGTTTTCTGCACAAGTTCCTCAGAAATAACAATATCCAGAGGGATCTCCAATACGGTGTCACCAACGTTTAGATCTTCTTTGGCTATGGTTCCTCTACCAGCACCTTCAACATCTATATGAAGAATAAAGCATACAAATTACAATTGCTTGGTATTGAAAAACTTACGGTGCACCTCCAATATTTCAGGCTTTCCATTATGCTATTATTCAAAATCAAGCATCAATAGATGTAGATTACAAGAATATTGCCAAGAAACTATGATGGAAAAAACTTACAAGCTATCTTCAACCTTGTCCTGACGCCATTGCTCTCACCCCACTGTAACAAACAATTTTCTTTCACACAATTGTCTCCCAAAGTTTTAGCATCCATACTGTATACATGTCCATACTTATGGATCATACGAATAGCTGCTTTCCGTAGCTCTTGCAGGACATTAAGCTGGACAGGCTTACAACTAGAGAGACAGATGTCAACAAGAGAAATTATTGTATTGAGGGCCTCCATTTCATTCCTGGGGCTGTAGGAATCTGCTGGTGTACATGCGTCATCTTCTTCAAAATACATTTCAGGCTGCAGCTCAATCATTAAAGTAGCTATCAATATCTATTACTTATGTTAAATGGATTTCAGACTAAAATACAAATTAATGCTATTTGTTTCCCGTCTTATTTCCCCAACATAAAGAAAAAAAAAACTGGAATGCAAATGAATCTCAGTTAAGCACACCCAAGTACCAAAATTACTTGGCATTCCTTCCAATTTATTACAAGATATACAACATTCCTGCGTAGCGGTGTAGCAGTAACTTAAATATCTCCAGAAACGACAGGAAAACATTGACCTAAAGAAATTCTTCAGGTTACCTCATTTAAGTGAATAATTCTTGCAATTTGTACCAACTCTTTCAGAACAGTGTCTACTTCCTCAGGACAAAGAGAGCACTTCAAGTAAATGCAATTCTCAGACTTGAAACCCTGTCTTTCTAATAATTTCTACAGAAAAAAGAAATGTACAAAATGATAAGAGATAGTAAATCGTAGTAAGTTAGAATATTATAAGCTGTCCACCAAACTAAATGACGTCCAACAGATCAAAATGCATAGATTCTCGAGGAAACATATATAAATGAGATAAATGGAGTCCTAGTTTGATTGCATAGATTAAGCTTCCTAGGTTGATTGTTAATTGTACTTTTGTCAGGAGGGATAAATGACAATGGAAACTCTCTCTTAATCAACAAGACTAAAACCATGCGGGACATTTTCTTGCACTTCCTTTATGTGGGAACACTTCCCGAATGGGTTTAGCATCTCCGAGCCTTATAACCCAAGTTGTGAGGTTTAGAAAGGATACTAGAATACTAATTTAGGGAAAAGGTTTCTTTTTCCTATCAAAGTTATGCAATTACTTGGGAAATGTAGATCAAAAGGATTACATGTAAATGATTAAAAGACAAAGATAATGAAAATGATTCATCATGGAGTCCACTTGACTGTTAGCATGGGGCTTAGTTAGTACAGTTTGGGAGCATGCCAATTTTGATAATTAAAACTGGGAAGGATAGGCAACAAATATGAACTCCTATTCATTTTCCCTTTATTCTTAATATGGTTTAATGTACGGGTTTATCCATTGGGGTTGGATTCCTTGTCCAACTTTTTTCCTACACTTCATACTTATGGAAGTCCTTGTTTCTTGATAAATAAATAATTGTATTGCAGCTAGCAAGGGACTTTGGTCAAAATCGCCTGTTTTATGTAACTGCTGGTTCTTTATTATAGCTTAATCTGTGAGCATAAATCATAATCAACTTCATTATTCACTTGAATGTAGCATTCGTATCAGTACTAGCCATCACTCAAAAAGTTAGAATGCCGATTAATGGAGAAAAAGGATAAGCTAAAATTATCTATCAATAAAGGTAGTAAATTCCAAATTATGCGATCCTTGCTATTCAAATTTTGCTGAAAATTTAATAGAGACTCTCACTTTCTACACTTTCCTGATAAAGAGAGCAGCGTAGAAGCAAAATGTGGGTATCCATATTTCACCTTCTTTTTGCTGAAAAGATGGTCATTTTGGTTCAATGCAAGACATATTGAGCAATCGTTGACATCTCTTACTTCATCAGATGCGGAAGGCTGCAACACACAATTAAATGCGACAAACAGTTCAGAACCAATTGTCTACTTCCTTTAATATACTACACCGCATGAGGGGCGGGAGGATACAAATCTTTGAGAGAAAGTAGAGATACTTTAGTTGCTACGCTAAGCTCATATTGAACTAAACATCTTATCAAATTATAGACATATTAGAATAGAGTTACATGACTTTTAAAGAATATACCAATATGGAACAGTAGGGAGCAATCAAATCTCAAACAGTTTCTCTCAATGCGGTGTTTATCATATTGAATAGATTTTCTTCTTTATTTTTTCTTTTAATTTTTACAATTTTCAAATCTTTCAGTTGACAATACTTTCACAGGATCCATGGTATAGAAATTTAAACCAAGGTTTTTCCCCTCTGATTCAATGGTAAACATTAAAGAAACAACTAAAAAATGCCGCGATTAACAAAGAGAACAAGAAGATGAAAATAAACCTTGTTCCTTTTCGGGGACAAAGTAAGAAACGAAATCAGAAAAGAAGAAACAGTGAAGAACAAAACTAATATGACGAACTGAAATAAGAATCATACTAGGAAAACAAGATAATCCATCAAACCAAAGAAAATACACATTTCCTAAAATTCCAAGACCCGAAAACCAACATTCCGGCACTAAATTATACTAGCAAAGCTCAACAAAACAAAGAAAAACAGTAACAGGAGAAATCGCACAAGAATCCAAACAAATAAGAACTGCAGGGAACAAGAATTCAAGCAATAAGTTCAGAAACACCAACTCCTTCACAATCCAACAGAAATGAAAAGGCCAATCAAAGAACGCGAATATCAATGATAAAGTTTGTTTACCAGATTGTCAATCTCCATTGCAACACAGAAGTTGATGTAGCAAGTGAGCGAGGAAGTAGGAATTGAGCGGCAGAATTTGTAGAACGGGTTTATTTAAAGCTCGGCGCATTTTTCTCCTTTTCTCTTCATTTTCAAGTCCAGTAACAATTCAAAACATAAATAAATAAATAAATATAGATGAGAAAAAATTATGTGAGAGAATATATAAAATTCAAATATATGTTAGGAATTACGACTCTTCTAATGATATAATATTGTACATTTTGAGTGTAAGCTCTCCTAGCCTTGGATTTCTCCAAAAGATCTCATGTAGATAGAGATGTATTCCTTACCTATAAATCTATTATCATTTCCTAAATTAGCCAATATGAGACTCTCTCCCAAAAACAGACCTACAATAGTAATTATATTGTTGATTCTTCAGAGAGTTTATGTGAATTATTAACTCATTTAATTGTTGTGCTGATAACTCTTATGCTCGTTGATTTCTTCTCTTGGTATCCCTATTGAATCACTAAAGCTTTTTAGCTTCCGTCAATACAAGCATGAGCTCAACTTACCAAGAGAATCCGGAGTGATTCAATACAAGCATGAGCTTCAGTCGTTGATTTCTTTTTCTCCCTTTTAAAAAATTAGGGTTTGAATCCGGAGTGAGTCCATGAGCAACTTAAGTATTGCTCGAAACTTTGAGGCACTCCAGATGCTTAGGTAATGATGCGATGAGAGCCTACAAGTAGGTTGCTTACTGGGTATATTTATATACTCACCATTTTCCCTTTCTTTTCAAGTGTTCGCAGGCTACTAGTCGAGGTGGAGAAGCGTTCGAGAGCTGGGCAGTCATAGATGAGATCATCTCAAACTCATTTCCCTTTTTGGAGGAAATTTGAACCGCAACTTTTTATATTTGAATTTTATTTTTATTTAATTTTGGTGTTATTTGTCATTCAATTTGATTTATTTTATTTTATTATTATTTGTCTTCGCTTTCATCTTTTTAGTCTCTATATGAGTTTCAAAACCTCAAAATTCATGTCATGACAAGAACAATTGACCTCAACCTCTCACGCCCAAAATAGACTTTATGATTGAACCATAAACAAATTGTTTATTATTAGATCAATAGTACTCAATGTATAAAATGTAATTATACGAGTAAAATAGAATTTTGACTCACCTCATTACAGAGACCACACATGTTTACTTGTTTATGCTTACATTAAATTTTGAACCGTAAGTAAGACTCATTTTCGATCAAATACAACCCGTCTATAAAACACTTTGTGGCCTAAAATAGCACACAGTCTGATGGTCAGGAATACTCATTATCATTAACTTAGCACACAACACGTCAGGCTTCACGGGGCTTGGTAGACTAATTGGGGCACATGTCTTGCAACTATTCTCTTAGATTTCGGTCTCATATGTAAGACTCGCTATCGGTCAAATATGACTCATCTACTAAACTCTTTGGCAGTTGGAAGTAACACATAGCCCGTGGTCAAGAATACTCATTGTGTCTAACTTAACACACAATGTAGCTTTTGCGTGGTTTAGTAGACTATATCATATACATCACATATCATAATAAGCTCATAAGCATAAACCTCATCATACATACTAATCATGAATTTCCAATATGCTCACATCCTATTATCGTGAGCTCAACATGCTTTGTACGCATACATAGCAAGTTAAAACTTGTTTCTAAACTTCGATATGCTACTTACTCGTTGACGCCCACTATTCCTTCTTGGTGAAATTTGTCTCCTATCTTGACTCGATTACTCAGACGTTGTAAGCACTTCTTTCATGTTTTTCAAGTAATGTTTTTTTCTCCGTCTAGGAGGTCGGGTTGTTACATTAATAGTTCATAATAACTGATAAGGCAACCTTAATCCTCAGCCCAACGATCCCAGCTTTTGTTTTAGCAAGAATCCTTAAATCAAATAATTAACACCTCCTTATACGAAATTTGAATCAACCAAGAGATAAGGCTAGAATTAGATTACCTCTTACGATCGAAGATCTGAAAGTCAGTCCACAATCTAACTTGATCAAGGCTTGATTGAATGGCTAGGGTGCAATTCTACCACAAAGCTTGAAACTTAGAAATAGCAAATATGATGCTCATATTTTCAAGGGAAACGTCTTAATTTGAGATTTGAATTACATTGATCCACGAATTTGCATTTTACATAAGTGAGTATTTATAGTCTCACGACATAAAATGTTTGTGGACCGGATTTATAAGTCAAATTGACCATTTATAAAATTAAAAATAATTTTTTAGGTTTCAAATCCATTGAGCTTTTTGTGTGTAGGTTAAGATTTTGTTGTTCACATATTTTTTTGAATTTTCTTGGCAATAGGTTCACCCCTAGAAGATATTTTATACTAAAAAAAACAGTGGAAAATGCTTTTTGATCAGTCGAAGGGATTAGTTGTCAATTCTTCTTACCGTGTTATATACTATCAAAATCGGTGTTATTGTCAACTCGCTTTTAGCTTATAACGTTGCTTTCTTTAAGATTGTTTTCAACGTATTTCCTCGCTCACGTTTTCTAAAACATCTCTCTCAAACGTGACCAGAACATATGTTGACGTTGTTCGCTAAGTCTGAATTTTTTACGGCTAACTTGTTCGTTAGATTAGAATAACTACCACAAAATTGTTGTCCCCTCGTTGTAAGAATGTGGACGCCTTTTTGGTTTAATAAATATTTTTGTTTCAAAAATATATAAAAAAAATATATTTTTATCTTCAAAATTTTCATTACAATTTTTTTTTTTGCTACCATATTATAAAAATACCCACAAACTTTCTGAAACAAAATTAATATAAAAATTGTTAAATTTTTTTTTATGGTTAGTAATATAAACATAAATCATTTATCTACCTTCTAAATATTTAATTTTGTTTTTTTTTTACATTTATCTCGGAAAATAAATTACTCTAAAAATATTCTTAAATTATTTTAAAAATTTTAAAATATTTTTTTATTACTGGTATATTTAAAAAATTAAGTATATATATTTTTAAATAAATTATAAAATATAAGTGTATTTTATTAATTCAGCATTTAAAACTTTTTTTTCCTTTCCATATTAGAGCGTTGAGACAAGTCAAAATCCCAATCAGATAGATACGAATGGATCAAAACAAGCTCTGCATCAGCGATGAGAGCCACTACAAAACCGTCCCTCTCTGCAAGATAAGTGTGGATGTGGGCAACTGAAATCGGTTACTAATTCCATATAAAAATGCTTTATCTCACCAATAGATAAGGGTTGATGTCAAGAAACGCTGGTCTTTGGCGATGGCTTCCACTGCGCTGATTCTCCCCATCCATGGAGGAAACCGTACGTCTTCCCAATGCCTTTCTTTCCGCCATACCCACTCTTCTGCAACATTTTCCAGGTAATTTCATCTTCTTCCTCAAATACTTGTTTATCTCATGCGATTCTATTAGTATAATCGGATGTTCTAAGAGATTAAGAGATGATTGACTGATTTCTTGCGCCGATCGTCGGTGTATCTTCTTTATTAGGTATGAATTTCTTTGTTGAATTGGGGCTTTGTGTCTAGACTTCGTATGTTGTAGATGGCTTCTGTAAAACTTTACGAGCTACAGAGTGATAAATAAAAGCTTCTATTTTCTTCCTTTGAGGTGATTAGAGTTGGAACTGCTTGTCGATGATAAGCACTAAGATTTTGCAAAAGCTGGAGGTCCTTCTAAAATCCTTGTAAAATTTCATAAATAAAGCTAACTTAACTAATGATTCCAAGCAAGGGCGGATTAGAAGATGAATAACTCTCTGATCGAACTTGGAATCTATGATGGTCACTCTTAGATCCCAAGACGATTCACTCCAGAAGTAGCTTGATCAGACTACTCCAATGAATTGATTGTACTTTGAGAAAGAAACACAGTTTTTGTATTCCACCATGATTTCAATCTTGAATACTACATTCGTTTAAATAAGCAAAAAAGAGAATCCAAATATAATGCTAATTCAGTCGTTCAACACCTAATCTTTATTGCCACTCCATTCTTTTCTTAATTTGATACTTAAATCTTCTTTACCTTGCTTCTTGTAATTGCTCCTTTGAGTACATGCAATTGATTAGTGGTTAGATTCATATCAGTTGATGTCTTAGAATTTGTGTGTGTCGTGTTCTGAACATTAGTTAAGACAATTAGATTTGGCGCGTTCTGATTTAGGTCATTATGCTGTGAGAAGTTTGGTGCGTACTTTCATGAGTTAGCGACCTGGCCTAATGCTTAAGCTTCTTGAATATCTGGTATTTTCTCTCTATATATGTCTGGTTGTGAAGTTTTCTGTTTAAAACCTGGTGATGGAGCTTCACTCCTTGCCATGAAAACTTGCTCCGGCCAAAAACAAAGGTTTTGAGGTAATCTCTAGATAGGGAAATTTTTTGGTTCTACGGGAGTACGGATACTCATGTTTGAAACATGCTTACTTGTTACGACGTTTTCCATTCAATCTTGATCTAGATTAGGTTGTTGTTGTACTTTATTAGAAAGAATATGATCTCATTGAATTGAGTTCATATAGGATCAAATACTAACCACCAAGAAACATATAAAAAAGATCTAAATTAGTGTTAAAAACCATTACTGCTAGCTTGGTCGTCTCGTGTTGTGGTTCTTCACAGCTCTGTCTTACTGTAACCCTTTATTTATTCATTTACTTCAT
Source organism: Cucurbita maxima (assembly GCF_002738345.1). NCBI lineage: Eukaryota > Viridiplantae > Streptophyta > Magnoliopsida > Cucurbitales > Cucurbitaceae > Cucurbita > Cucurbita maxima. Next base: position 314,252 of record NW_019272053.1, read on the forward strand.
ACTCCTCCTTTTGCTCTAAGCTCATTGCTAGTAGGTATTGTCCTCTTTGGGGTTTCTCTTTTGGACTTTCCCTCAAGGTTTTTAAAACGCATTTGCTAGAGAGAGGTTTCCACCTCCTTATAAGGAAGGTTTCGTTCCCCTCTCCAACTGATGTGGGATCTCAAAATCCACTCTCTTGGGGCCAGCATCCTTGCTGACACACCGCCCGATGTCTGACTCTGATATCATTTGTAACAGCCCAAGTTCACCGCTAACCGATATTGTCCTTTTTGGACTTACCCTTATGGGCTTACCTTCAAGGTTTTAAAACGTGTCCACTAGAGAGGGGTTTCTACACCCTTACGAGAAATGTTTCGTTCTCATCTCCAATCAATGCGGGATCTCACAATATTTCTTCTGTAAAAGGATCCCTTTTGTTCTCTAGTCGGTGGTTATAAATATAAAGCATACTGATGAAGGCTCTCCAGAATTTCGAGCTGAACTCACACACGTCCTACACTATTCTTGTTGAAAAAGATGAGGGACTTTCCTTAAATTTTTCTTATAGCTAAGACCTATATAGGCAATGAAATGAGTTCTAAACTACTGTCTCATTTACTTTTGAGCCACGTCTCCAAAAATATGCCTATTAATATTTACTAGATGTTCCAAATTATAGCCTTAAAGCTGAATTTATATATTTTTTTGCTCTTCTCTGTTAGTTGATGACTAGCAAAAGAACTTAAACAGTTGGATACAATTTTCGACACATTACATGGTGCATGATATTGTAGTAATAGTTTCAGTCGTTGGAAATGTTAGAACTCTACCTTTTGAAGTATTATTTGACAATTAGTTAGAATCCAAGACCTAGAAAGGAAATGAAACAGTATTCAACAATTTTTTCCCCATCTTGATCCTTGACCTTGGGTGTATTCTTTTTGTCCCTGCTAATTGATACATCGTTCTTGATAGTTTCTTTTCCTTCCAGGTGGGGTTGGAGTAGGGATCGAGACGTCGGAAATAGTACACACAGAACGAGGGGTCAAGCATTCCGAATTTTGGCTAACCCTAATGTACGCTTCAACTCAAGGCTTCTGCATGTTTAATGGCAATATATTTGGTTTGAATATGGTCAAAGATTTTGTAGGTATGTTATTAGAAATTAATTAGTGGATGCATATATTCAGAGAATTCACACCTGCCCCCCATTCGGATTTGAATAGAACCAATCTTTCAGCATCTCTTTATGATTGAAATGAATTTGATTGTGTTGTCTGTCTGATTCATCATAATTATCTTGATTGGTTTTTGTTTTGTTCTCTCAATGAAAACCATATTCTAAGTTGTTTATGGGCTTTTGTTCTGCAACAAACATATATCATGTCAATTGTTCAGGTCTCTCCCGGGAAAGATGACTTAATTAAGAAGGTGATTATGGTTGATCCTTTGGAGGCCAAACGTTTGGCTGCAAAAGAAATGGAAAAAATCAAAGCAAAAGAGAAGTTCAAGGTATGGGAAGGGATCATCAGTGATGCAAAACTTGTTTAATAAACCATATGGATATGCAGATAATGTTGTGAAATGTGATTGCAGAGACGACGTCAAATAGAAGCGATAAATGGAGCATGGGCAATGATTGGTCTGACGGCAGGGCTCATTGTTGAAGGTCAAACTGGAAAAGGCATTCTAGCACAGGTGAGAAGTTATAGCGTTTTACGTTCTTTTGTATTCGTGCCACTTCTTTAACATTCTTTTGAACAAATTGATTGGTTTAGAACATTTGTTTATTCCTATATGCCTCAGAGTGATAGCTTAAGAAAGTTAGCCCCAATGACTGTCTGGAGCAGTTCTTTAACTGCTTGTTAAATATGACAAGAAGTCATCGGTTCGGCCGCTTCATTTAGATAGGTTATTAACTACCAAATTTTATAAGGTTAGAACGTAGTTAGTGAGCGAACGGACTTGATTTTTACGAAGAAAGATACTAAAATAAAAACGAAAATATAATGATATAGTACCTTACAGTATAGAAACGAGACGACAACCTAAACATAGTTGAGTGGATAAAAAGTAACCTTAACATTACTTTTTTTTGTGAGGTGTTTGGCTTGAGAGACAATATGATTTTTAGAATGGAGAGGTCGTGTGACGAGGGCTGAGAGGAGGTGAGGTTTAATGGCTCATTGTGAGCTTCGGTCGCTTAGCTTTTCTTTAGTTATGATCTTGGTTTGATTTTGTTGGATTCGAGTCCTTTTCGATAGTCTGTTCTTTGAGATTCTCTTCTATCGAGCTTGTTTTTTGTATGCACTTGTCGTTTTTTCTAGATGAAAGTTTAGTTTTTTACCGAACAAAAACCTCTTACTCAATGTTGTTTTTCACTTATTTTCCAGTTGGCCGGCTACTTGGCCGCGGTTGTGAACTTCTTTGTACGGTAGACATCTTCAAGGGCAAAAGGACTTCTCCTTTGAATGGAAGAATTATTCTCTTCTCGACCATTGAAAGTTCGGTATTGCTTGTTCATCCTTTTATACGTATCAAAAAGGATCTTTCCATCCTAAGAAACTGAAGTCTGATTCTTTCCTCTTTTCAAGACTGATTTCTTCACATTTCATGTACAAAATTAACAATGTATTGAGATGGTTTGTTGAAATCGTTATCTTACCATCGAGCTGACTCTTCTAATTCTTTATTTTTTTGGGTAAAGAAATCTTTTTAATCCAACTTCCAAGGAAGTTATCTTTTAATCTTTTAAGTTCGTGTTTTGAAACATGGATGACCATGAGTATGAGTTGGACTTGGTTAGGTTAAAAGATTTTTTAGGCTCAATTTTTCGTAAATTTTTTAACCCAACCAATCTAAGCCAGTCATGAGCCCAATGTTGGAGTCAGTATAACATGTATTAATTGTTGAGACCATATGTTATATTTTTTTTATTGATTCTTTAATGATATTAAGCAAGATAATTCACCAACCAGTGTTTTATTTCAAAAAATGAAAGGAATTTTTTTTAAAGCAAATGTCATTATGTGATATTAAAATATAGTTTTTTTTGAATATTTTATCAATACATTCTTATTACTTAAAGGCCCAAGCCCACTACGCTTGTGACCAATGTACCATCAGATACCAACCATAATAGGGGGATTGGACCGACGGACCAAAACATGGCTGATTTAAGGAAAAAGGAAAAAGAAAAAAAAAAGAGGATTGAAGAAGCCTAAGTGTGGGATCCCACCTGCGTTCGGAGGAGGGAAAGGAAACAAAGCATTCCTTATAAGGGTGTAAAAATTTCTCTTTAGTAGATGAGTTTTAAAATTGTGAGGTTGACGACGATATGTAACAGGCCAAAACAAACAATATTTGGGCTGTTAAAAATGATATCAAACTCAGATACCGGACGGGTGTGCCAGCGAGAACGTTGGCCCCCCAAGAGGGTAGATTGTGAGATCCCACGTCGGTTGGAAAAGGGAGTGAAACATTGTTTATAAGGGTGAGAAAATATCGTGAAGCGGACGACGATATGTAGTGGGTCAAAGTGGACAATATTTGCTAGTGGTAGGTTTGGCTCTTACACCAAGAATTATACTCTTTTGCTATTAATGCTTTGTTTAAACCTCGCCCATACTAAATACGATCTCATAATACCAAGGGTTAAGGATGACCAGTGAGACAAACGGGCACACTACTAGGAAGTATATTTGCATGATTAAGTTTTAGAATTCTAATCCCAAATTCATTAATTCCCTTTCGTTTGTGAGTATTTACTTCTTTTTGCCCAACCATTCTAGAAATTTTGATACTAAAATACAAAGATTTGAACATCTAACCAATAGGTTAGAATATACGAGTTAACTCGGTAAGCTCAACTTACCTGACGAAATAATGGTAAACTGAATGACAACATGATATGTCTAATAAATACATCTACAAGAAAGTGTGGTACATAAAACGTCTTTTTCAAAGAAACACATTAAATTTTTATATAGACCATATCACTTTAATTTGTCCTACTATTATTATTATACATATGAAAAACAATAATTGAGGTAAGCAGTGTTTTTTTTTTTTTTTTTTTTTTTTTTGAAA
>NW_019272053.1:318553-489617 GCF_002738345.1 Cucurbita maxima
TTTTTTTTTTTTTTTTTTTTTTTTTTTGGAAAAATAGAGTACATTGATGACATGTTTGGTTGTAATTCTATTTATTTGGAAGGCGATGAAGAACATTTATGAAATCATAGGGTCTTAATTGGGAAAAGTGGTGACATTCTTTAATGCAATTAAGAAATTGAGGAAAAAAAAGGTGAGAAAAAAATTATTAAGTTAGTTGAATTATTAAATGAGAATAAAGTTTGTGGGAATTATTAATAGTAATTGACATGTATTCTCGAATAAGAGGCACCACTAGTAGATATGGTTTACTTTGACCCGTTATGTATCAACATCAGCTTCACAGTTTTAAAACTCGTATATTAGAGAGAAGTTGATGTGGGATCTCACAGTCCACCTCCTTAGGGGATAGCATCATCGCTAGAATATCGCCTGATGTGGCTCTACCATTTGTAACTACTCAAGCCCATTGCTAGCAGATAACCCATTTATATTGTCGTTAACCTCACGATTTTGAAATGTATCTACTAAAGAGAAATTTTCACACCCTTATAAGGAATGTTTCGTCCCAATCTCCAACCGATGTGAGATCTCAACATGTATATCAAAATTTACGGATTGTACAAGACAAAGAATAATAACAAGAAAAAAAAAGTATTGAACTAAAACAGATATTTTAAAGGTTACCTTCGAGAATTTAAGAACTAGAATGAAAAAAATTATACTATATAGCAAAGTAAAAATACACGCACATGCATACACAACACGTTCACACATATATATGTAGATATGTATGTATGTATTCTGTTAGCATTGCACAACTCACATACTTGATCTAGATGAAAACATGAAGAGCAAAAGAAAAAAGACGATAGGAGAAATATACATGATAATACTAGAATGAAGAACTCCACGATACCTAGGGTTCATATATTGATGATTTCAAGTAGTTACAGATAGGGGTGTACACCCAACCTGAGAACCTAACCTGACCCAACTCCATCATTGCACTCTTGATAAACCAATAAGCCCATCATCGAACGATGATGGGGTACAATAAGTGCTTTATCAAGAGTGCGACAATGGTGACATGTTTTGACAAGTTAAATTAAGATTATCTTTGTGTTAGAAGCTCTAAAATTTCTGAAAATTATCTGGTATGTCTTAATTCAAGTTAAATTAAGATTAGTATTGAAATCAAGATGAAAAACTGTATAAAGGAGGTCAAACGAGGCAAAAAGGGCTCCCTAAGTGTACATATAGACGTGCTTGGGGAAAGGGAAACGTGTCCCCACAGTGTGACATTGCACATTTAAATCCTAGAGATTGGGTTTGATCCGTCGCAAGCATGAAATTTCTCCAATTATTCTCGTAACAATAAATGCTGCACCCATGTGAGATGTGGGTCGTAGGTCGGGTTAGGCGGATGGTTTTGCTCGAGTGTAGGTTGCTAAATTATATGTGGGCGTGGGTCAGACTACCCGAAACACGTAATTCTACTAGTTGATTGACACACGACTCTCTCTTCTTATGACACCTATTGGTTTTTTTGTCCAAACGTATGGACCGTCTGCTTGTGCAACACATGTCCGTTGGGTATTCACCTGTGAACACAATTTTCCTAGAAACCGATAAATTTTTCGATTCAACTTAATTTTTCACATAAAACTTGGATCAACTTGGTTTCTTCACCAAAATTGTAGAATTTCAATTAATCTACCCATAGATACTTTAATCATAATTTGTTATCGAACTATCGACTAAAATAAACACGTCCAAGGATCGTCCAAAACTAAAAACATACAAATTTTGTAATTTTTTGATGATCGCCTGAATACCATCTTCTCATCTGAATTAACTTTGAATTTCTTCATGAATCTTGGGTAAAATTCCTCTAAGAACAATATACTTAAAAATCAAAATCTAATTCCAAGAAATACTCTTGGATTTGGAGGAAAACCAAATTCAAAAATCTGAAATCTATACTTTGTTCTTCCTCGATTCTTGATGAAATTGAGCGATTTAGAATCCCAAAATAGATGTTATCAACCTTATGACCAATTCTTGAGAAAGAACTCTATGTGATATCTCACATTCGTTGGGGAGGAGAACAAAACACCCTTTACCAGGGTGTGGAAACCTTGATGGCTATGTTGATATGACCATGTTTATGTCTTGCAAGATACCATGATGTACTATGTATAATGAGCAAGAACGAAATATCTTGAATATATAGTACGTCTCATAAGAAATTTACATCGTGATAAGTATGAAAGTATTATAGACATCATCTAATTGAATCATAGTTTTTAATTTGAGATCTCATGCATGTTGTATGTCATGTGATCATGGATGCATGCATCACGTTTCTTTCTTTTTCTTTAGTTTTTTGGCACTGAGCGTGTGCTAGCTCATAGTCAGGCCTAGGAGTACATTAACGAGCTCGCCTAATGAGCCCATGTGCATGTATGTGAACTAGTATAGAAAAGTACTCTGCATTTAACTCTACCCAATAAAAAAAAGTAGAACCCAATGAATAATCATGAATATTTTAAAACGTACATCCTATACAATAATTTAAAGTGTTAGGATGTATTTTTAAATTTGTGTTTAATATATTTTTGATCTATTTGCTAACGGTAGGTTTGAGCCATTACATTCATAAATAATTTTTAAGTAAAAGGCACTTGTTGGCTTCGATCTTCCCTGACATAATCATGTTACCTACTCCTCGCTTTTTAAGAGTGAAGACTATTCTCATAAATCAACACAATTCCTTACCGTATGCTTTGTCCTCACTCACATGCACTATAGTAAAATTCGTAGCAGGTCACCTAATATATTTAAGTAAAACACGTTTAATCATAGAGTTTCTATGATTGAGTAAAGATACACCTTATAGGCATAAGCAATAATTTTCATTTCTTTTAAGTTTGCTCAGTCATTTTATCCTCAGGATCATTCTCATTTACATGTAGTATTAATTCATTCATATACTCCTATTTTACTCCAGCATCACATGTGTTTTTAAATTTACATTCAAACCTAAAATTTTAGGTTGGATTAGTAATGCTGTCCAAATAGCGTTCACAAGTTAGGTTAAGTTGGTCTGTTTTTTAGTTATTTAAAAAAAATTCTACCCATCTACCATATCAATAATTAAAATTTTATAAAATTTATATATCAAATATTTACAAGACTGAACTTATCATTAACATTATTTACAAACGTTAAATATTATTAATTTTTTTTTTCAGAAGTAGGTAGGGTTAGGTTAGGTTGTAACTCTATTTTCGAGTTGGTCGAGTTGACTCGACCAAAAAGATATCAACCCGCAAACCAAACTGAATTTTTGATTTTTAAAAAAATCAACCAAACCCAAATCGAAAACAATCAACACAATCTAACGTGTATGATTATTTATCAAGTTATATGAATACTCCAAATTTTTATATCATTCCTATAATGTATGATAAGAATTTATCCATTATAGTTCAAAGAAGAAAAACCATATTTAACCAAAGATTAATTTGTTTCATGTGTATAAACTTTAGACAAAGTCCACTAGAAAAATGAGTCCCCAAAACTTAAATGAGTATAGAGATAGGTTATATAGACATGACATCATGAATCTAACGGTCTCGGCTACAAACCCAATACAGGATGATTCGAATGGGTAGATAGAATAGAACCTATCGTTACGTCTTTAGGGGACACTACAGTACCTTAGCTGGTTTTCGATCCTCCTTTAAAAGTGGTGATGTAGGCGGATATTAGCTTGGCAGTCCCGGGTCGAATTCAACTTACGTGATTGTTCATCAAGCTGCTTATCAATCAAATATGTATAGTTTCTGTTTTACACTATAGAAATTAAATTAACGTATTTAAGAAAGATTCAAATTTTCGACCTCTATCAAAAATATCTTTTTAAAAAGATTAATGGATTTATTATAGAGAAATGTATTAAAATGAAGGAGAACACATGCATGGTTGGGTTGAAAGGGGGACTTTAGGCACATTTATTTCTTTAATGAAATGATTGGAATTTTTTGGCTACAATATGATAATGGGTGTTTGGATATACACATTATCTTTCCATTACCATAAAGTATTGACCATATTATTTGTGAATATTTTAAGCAATGTGACAATGTTTAGCTTTATTTCATAGAATATTATTAAATAGTCTCATGTTTACCATAATAGAACTTTATTATATATTTTAATGATAGGTTTTTAAAAAATAATATAAAGTCTTAAAGATTAATTAACTATATAATTAAATCCTTAAAGTCCCTTTTAGAATTGCCTTGTTACCTTTTCAACTTGCTTTGGCTTTGGTTAGAGATTAGAAAACACGCAAAGGTGACCATCTTTATATGAATTATTATTAAAAAAGAATTTTAAAAATAGTTAAGGTTACCATCCGACTTCTAAAATATGACTATGAAAGACAGAGTAGGTTGTGACCCACACATGTAGACAAATAAGGTGATGACACTCAAGTGGCGTCCATCAAGCTTATGGCTGTCAAGATAGACAGCTGCCATGATACGCTAGTGCATCATCCAACCATTACGAAAAGTTTGTATTGAAGCCAAGTTGAGGCATAAGAAAGACAAAGATAAAGGATAGATAAGAGTGTCAGAGACTTGAAAAATGGTCGAGTAGGACATTGAGCCTCAACCTCAAAAGATGGAGTTTTGGTATAAGCTTTGACATATGAGTTTGGAGTTAAGTCCTTCTTTATGAAATATGAATACTCACAAAATTTGGTGTTAATCGGACACTTGACAGGCGTTCCATGAGGGTGTATGACCATTCACCAAAATCACATTTACTCCTACGGTACAAAAAAGTGTCTCAAAATGTCCTATAGGGAGAAATATAGTGTTAGCTTTCCACCACCCCTAGACCATGTGACCTAAGTAAGCTACCTTGTGGCACATACATGTGTCACGATGTGGGTGAGTATTGCAAGACGAATGTCTTGGACGTCTTCCTTTGAGAATGATTTTTTTCGAGGACATCATTGGACAACATGGATGGGCCGACATTGCACCCTAGACCATGTGTTGGAGGTTGATATAGGCACCCACTATCTGTTATGGTATCCATAAATGACTCGTAGTGGATAGGGGAGGGTTCATACCTCGATAGAACCCAAATAGATGAATCTTCGAGATGTCTTTGGTTGACTCATGTGGCCAGCTTTCGATAAGCATGTCTAAGTGAGCAACAAGGTCTTGATACTTATCAGGGCATCATGATACATGAGCTGTATTGTTAGAAATCAAGATTATGAGATGAGAAATGCTGATAAAGAAAGAAGTCATTAAGGAACTACACAACCTGGGAGAGCTTAGAAGAACGACAATAAGAATTCTTAAGAAAAAAGATTTGAAGGTATTTGTACAATTGCGTGAAGAAAGACTACATATCCAAGGATCGTTAGTCTAGGAAAAGTTCGTCGAAAGTAATGTGGCAACCTCCAAAAAGAAGATGGAGGATGAATGGGATGCGAAGGTACTATGTGGCATAGATGAAGATGAGGTATCACTTATGGCGATGATGGGAGAGCATATCAATAACAAGAATGACTAGATCATTGATTCAGAATGCTCAAACTACATGATTGGTAATCATAGTGGTGCAATGAGGGGTGGCCCTGAAAGAAGAAAGTATTACAGGCTTTGTTAATCCATTCGTCCGCGTCACTAATTAGAGTCATAGTTACTCCTACAGGTGACGAGACAGTCGACAGGTGAGTACGACCGGGCTTTGGAGGCACTTGGTCCTCCAGACTTTCAAGAGCCGTCGGGGTGTATTGAACACCACACGTCGACAACATTGAAGAAATTCTAATACAAAAGACGAGGGGAGCAAATTGTACATATTTTGTTAAGTTTTGATGCGCATGAAGATCCAAGTGACACTGATGTTAATGAGCAAGAAGTGACTCAACCAAGCGAACCAACTAAAAATATAATGACACATCAACAACTTAGACGGTCAGAAAGAATCCAAAAGTCAAATCCAAAGTATGTCGATGCAGCAATTATGGAAGACGAAGTTAAAATGCAAGAGACGTATGAAGAAGCATCACAAAATATGGTTTGACAGAAGGCAATGAAGGAAAAATTTATAGCATTGGAGAAAAATCAAACCACATAACTAGTGTCAAGACTAGAAGATGTCACTCCTATCTTTTATAATTGGGTTTACAAAATAAAGCGTCCCTCAAATGAATCTGTTGAATGATACTGTAGCTCTAGGGTTCTCTCAACAATATGAACTAGAATATGATAAAATGTTTAGTCTAGTGGCGAAGATCACTATTATACAGGTCATGCCATAACTTGAGGTAATAAAGATTGAAAACTATGGCATATAAATATGAAGAATGGTTTATTGCACGAAGGACAAATCTTGTGATATGTCAAAGGTACAATCGACTATGGTCTTGTATACAAAAAAGCGAAGAATATAAGCTAGCAGGATACTATGATGTTTACTATGTAGGATATCACAATAACTGAAGATCAAACACTGAGTTTGTGTTAAAGTTCTATTCGGGAACAATTTGTATTGGTTGGTTGGGCATGTAACTTGGAGTGGAGCCGGAGTAGCGTGTGATTGGAAGAAGCGTGGGCGTAAGGTTAGCAAGCGATGAGTAATGAGTGGGATCAAGAGAGGGCTCACAATGTGGTGGTTGCGACTGAGAACTAGAGTAGCGTGGCGAGCAAGCGGTGTGGTGTGTGCAACTGCGAGGGTGGTGCAACATAGACATGGGCGTGTACATATATTCTTTTTTCTATATCATTATAATAGTATCAATTTATTTCTAGAAAAATAGCTCAACCTAACTCGGGTTCGTTGAATTTATTTTTTGCATTTTTAAGTTATACCCTATCAAAATTACAACACATTGATATTGTTTTTATCTTTGATTTCTTTCTAGTTTAAATACTATCCATATATAACAAGAAGCTAGATTTGTATTTGTTTGAGTCGGAGTCCATTTAATAATCAGGTCATACAGTTTCATGTCAAGTTTTTAGAACCTTTACGAGTTACACGACTCATAAATTTATAATCATTCTCTAAATTAGTCGATGTGAGACTTTCATCCAACACCTCCCCTTAATCGAGACTCGACTCATTTTTCTTTTGGAGTCTTTTGTTCGGCATTTGAGAATTCTTTTGTCACGGCTAAGCTTAGAGCATGACTCTGCTACCAAGTTAGATGAACACGACTCTCATGGCTTTGTTTTGGGCTTCCCCAAAAAGCTTCATGTCAATCGAGATAGTATTCTTTGATTATAAACCCACTATCATTCCTTAAATTAGCCGACGTGAGACTTTCATCCAACAACACAAACGACCTGTTTTACTTAGAGTACTCCATGTCAGTTGTTCGATAAATACTCTCCCGTTCCTCCAAAAGCAAAAATACAATTTAATTAGAGGTATCTAAACTTTTTTAATTTAGTTGACTTGGCTCCACGAACCCACTTTAAAAATCTTATCTTTCAATAATTAGGGCATTTATAATTTATTTTTTAAAAAAAATCTACTTTAATAAAGAGTTATGTCACATCCAACCAACTTAATCAAAATTAATTTGATAATAATGTCATAATAGTATTCTATTATTAATGTTGACATGTACAAAGGTAAAGAATATAATTGAATATTTTCTAATTAAAAATAAAATGACATGTTTAATTAATTTTTATTTCATTATCCAAATAAATTAATTGGAAGCAAAATGACAATTTTACCCTTCATACTTTTTGGAATAAATATTAACCATTCACTAAAATTATTAATTCAATAAAATAATATATATAATTCTTTAAACATAAAGATATCAAATAATTTAACGAAAAAAAAAATAGTATATTCTTTTAATTTTTTTTTTTTTTTTTGTGGATTTTTTTCTTTACGGTTTTACCCTTTCATTCAAGCATATTTACATCTCTATCCAACAGAAGTTACAAAATGACAACCGCTATTAACCTCTGCTATCTCACAGTTTTCCCCCACAACCACCTTGATGCTGCAAGGAAGCTGATCTTCTAAGCCCCGACAACCTGAACTGTCATCAGCGTCGAGCCTAACCGCCATGGAATCGAAGGCATCGAATCTCGGAAGACTAGTCTTGAGCTCTTTCAAGCTCGGTACAAGGACTTTCTCAGTCCATTCGTCGACATTCATGTTACCGAGCCATACCCCACTCGTGATCTTCTCAAGAGCGTTCTCGTGTAGTTCAAGGGAGATCTTTTCTCCAACAATCGATGAAAACTTCTTGTTGATGGAGCACGTGATGTTGTGCTTGATCGAGGCAAAGTCAACTGGTTTGAAGACAATTGCATCGTCAACTCTCTCGAACATGTCTCGTGATTTTGATGGAGATGGGAATGATAATTGTCGAATGTTGAGACCATGTTCGGTTTCGTGTTCGATTGTTACATCACTTGAATTCAGTGATCCGTCTGTTTTCTCATCCTCTGTATCTGCAGTTTCGTTGAGATCAAATGATATGGTTGAACCAGTTTCGATTCTCGGTTTCGAACATTGCTCTTCACCATGTGCCCGTTCGAGTCGACGTTTAATCGTCCTCTTGCTAAGGGATAGTTTCAATTCCCAAGTGCTTCTTGCTAAACTAGCAAACTTCTCTTCCTCAAGCAGATTACCATCAGACAAGCGTTTCATATCATTCGGTATCCAGTTCGATGTAAGGATGAAGATGATATTACCAAGACTGATTTCACGACCGTGAGAATCAGTGAATCGACCTCTCTCCATTGCCTTTTTTATGCTTCCATGAACCAGTAGGTCCGATTCGTCGAAATCATCCAACACAATAACCGAAAAACGATTCCTTCTAACCGCCTCTGATATTCTATCTAACATGGTTCTACCACGAATACCTCCATCGCTACGTTTTGAGCCAAGACAAATGGTTACCGGATTGGACCCAGATACCAGCTCTGCAAGAGCAGTTGCCATCTTCTTCTTTCCAACACGGTCGGGACCTAAGAACAAGAGCCACATGTCTCCTTTTCGAATCGTACCGCGACGTTTTCCATTTCCCAACTTGAATTGTGTCACACTTGTAGCCAAAGCAGATGCTGCTTCTTGTTGCCACCATACCTTCTCTAGTATACCTTTAAAGAGCCTCTTGTACGAGTCGATATCGGACGCGTTAAGAAATTTACCACTTTGCAATTTGCATACTTTGCTCTCGGGTTCGGAAGATATGCAACCCAGAAAGTCCTTCACTTGCTCTTTATGTGTTTGCTCGGTCGAGTTGTCGTTGTCGTTCATTCGCCCAAGAGCCAACTCCGTCCTTACCGGGCTTCCTGGTTGCAAACTTGAAAGTACTTTTTCCCCAAATGCTTTATTTAGTTGTAACTTGGGTTGAGGAATTTGATGCCCGAGCATGTTCGGACTGAACTTGTTTAGATTATGGAAATTAGGATGAAGGCGCAAGCACGTATCGTGCCATTTCTTCTCAAGTTCTCGAGTCTTGTGCTTTCGTATTTGTTCTTCATCCAAGCTCTAAACACAAGAAAGATCGTTCATTTTACAAATGCAAATTATCAAGAGAAACACGAACAAGTAAACAAAGAATCACAGTAGAATTCACCTCGATTGTTGCTTCGTGTTTCTTCGAATGTTCGTCTTCGGCCTTCGCGTTCTGCAGCCACAAAGGGAGAGGTAATGCTTTGCCTCCTTCCAATTTAAGTACTGAAGATGGCTTGTCAAGCTCATTGGCCACTAGTTTTTCCAGCTCCTGTTCGTAATTATGCATGCATCGAGCACAACAACGTGTTTTTCGAGATGAATCCAGGTTCTCGAGCGCCACCGATCCTATCGGAACGGTGGCCTTAGTTGAAAATCCTTTGATCATGGATAACAATTCAATCGGGCGATTAAGAACACCAGTGGTACCAAGCCTAATGAAAATGGATATCAATTTTGAAGAACTCAGAAGTGAACAAACCATAAACTAATAGCAGAATTCGAGAACTTCAGCTGTTCTAAAGCATTATAAGTAGAACAAGCAATCAATTTGCAAAGAATATTGGCATAACTTAGAATGACGATCTAAGAATGCAAATTATGAGATCCCAAATTGGTCGGAGAGAATAACGAAACATTCCTTATAATGGTGTGGAAACCTCTCCTTATTGGACTCCTTGGACGGGAACGTTCTCTTCCAGACTTCCCCTAAAGATTTTAAAATGCGTCTAATAGGAGAAGTTTTCACACCCTTGTAAGAATGTTTCGTTCCAACAGACGTAGGATCTTACACAAAGAGTACCTTGGGAACAATCCGGGAAGAGGAGCTTGGGCCGTAATGGGCAGAGCCTGCAAGTCCCAGTCATTCTCCATGGAAGGATGATAGACTTGACACCTTAAATATGTCTCACAAGTAGCAGTACCTATCAACCAGAGCCGACCACCATCACCATTACCATGCTTAGCAAGTAGCTTCCCTATCTCCGCCACCACAGCCCGCCCGCCTTCTGAAACAACCGGTTGTGGCACCGTTCCCGACCCCGAGCCACCCCGAGTTGCAGGCTGCTGCTGAACCAGCCATTTCAAATTCCCCATATCAAGAACAACCCCTCCACCACCATTCAAATTCTCCATTCTACGCTCCACCAAATCCTTGATTCTAGCTCCAATCTGCAATCTATCATTACCACAAATCTCCTTCTCCAAATGAATCACCTGAGCTTTACACAATGCTCCATCCCCTAATTCTCCATTTTCAATCCTCCTCAACAATTCCTTCACCACAGCCTCCGGTTCCGACTCCCCAACAAGCACCGGATTCCTCTTCCTTGACCGGAGCAGTATATCGATTACCTTCCCGACTTCCTCCCCTCGATGCTGCTGCAGCGATGGGGCAACAATGCTCCCCTGCTGCATCCGGGGATTCAAATACAAATTCCTCGGTGGTCTGGCCGGAGAATGTCGAAATCCCAATCCCCCAACCGGTGAAGAACTCGCCGGGGCAGATGAATTCAACGATTGTTCAATGGTGGCCTTAACAGCCGGGCTAGAAAAGCTAGCCTCCCTCATAACACGGCTAACACTAGGATCATCAAGAATCGAAATAATCAACTGTTCCAGCTCAACTTTCACGGCCAAGAGCGGCTGCTGCTGTTGCTCAGGGCAGCCCCGGCGTTGGTGGGCTTGAGCACGCTTTAGAGCAGCCATAAGGGCGTTGGAAATGGGCGGCTCAGTGCCAGGACTAGCGATTTGAGCCGTCGGAAGCCGCTCAAGGGCGACGCTAAAACAGAGCTCGAGAGCTCTGCACTGAAGTGGATGAGAGGAGTTCGGGTGCGATTTGATACAAGCTTGCCGGAGAAACCCATTAGACGAGGAGAGAAGCGTCGCCGCCACATGAAGCGGCGTCGTTTGACCATGATTCCGACGACCTGCTTCGACGATGGAGTGATTCAGCACACTCGCCGCCTCCGGCGTAAGAGTTTGCTGAATCGTACTCAACCCAGCTCTCATTTATAGCCAAAAATCAAAACCCAAATCCCAAAATCCCTAAAAAACCACAGAAATCAAAGAACGAACAAAACCCAGATGGAGAAGGTCAATGAGAATCAGAAATCGAGAACAAAAATAGAAAAAAAACCCATTTCTAAGAAATGAAAATCAAATCTCATTATAAAGGATCCATCCATCCATCAATAAATCAATGAATCCATCCAATTGTGTAGCCATTTGCAATCAATCACAGCAAGTGTTAAGAAAAAGAAGAGCAGAGAAAGAGGGGAAAGAAGAGATCGCGTAAAATTCAGAACAGAGAGAGCATTAATCAAACGAAAGAGAGAATTTCTGGGAAATCAGGGAGTTGGAAGTACTGAATGATCAGTTGCAAGGATTTCTGGAAAATGCTTTTTGGGCATTAATTTTCTTTTTAATTAAAAAAAATAGAAAAAAAATATATATATCTTGAAGGTAAGGGAAGAAACTTTTTTAAACCAGTTTTGTCTCAATATATTAGAGATAATTGAGAAGGGGGTCAGACGCTGCCTTTTTAGACAGGGAATTTAGTTTTTTTTTTTTTTTAAAAAAAAAATAAATTTTAGAATGTACGTGGTCCCACGATGATAGGAGAAGAAAACTAGTATGAATGATAACGCTAAGCCTCGAAGGAGAGTAAATTGCGAGATCCCACATGGGTTCGGGAGGAGAACGAAACATTCTTCATAAACATATGAAAACCTCTCAAACTCGTTTTAACAAAGGGGGAGCTCAACATAGATCTAAACAGTGTGAGCACAAGTTGACGACGAAAACATCCGCTGCAAGATATCCCACGCCTCCTTGGACATAGTAGAAGCAGCAACCACATCGTGAAGGATCTTCTCAGACATAGATGAGAGAAGACCGCTAAGGACCTGTTGATCCTGATCATACCACTTATCATAGGCCAGATTAGAGACCAGGTCACAAGAGGTTGAGGAAGGGACCAGTTTCGCAGGAGCGGCAATAGTACCATCGAGGTAGCTCATAAACTTCATACTCCATAAGTAGGGAGGAGCTGGACTCATCATATGATGAAGTTGTTTTTGGTGAGACGGTTTGTAACAGCGTAGTGAAGAGGGAATGGGCCAAAGGTCGACGCCATGGTAGTTGAGATCGTGTTGGAGATAGTATTAGAGCTAAGGTTTATTCATTAACAATATTTATCATATCTTCCTCTTCATCACACTAAAAAAAAATATCAGTTAGCTATGGCTTGGAATCATATATATTAAATATTTATTTTGATTTTATTTAATTTAATAAATATTTTTTATTATTTATTCTACCATCCATTTTTTTAAAAAAATAAAAATATTTATTTCACATTATTATTGAAATTAAATTATAAATTTAAATTTAAGATTTAAAAATAAATAGATTATATTATGATTAAAAATGGGTGATGATAATAATAGAAGTCCTAATCTCACGCGCTATTTGTTTCGGAGTGAGGTGGCGTGGCTAGACGCGCTGATTTTCACACGCAATTGTTGCAAGGGCAATGCACGGGTTTCGCCTTTTCATACCTTCAATCTCTTTTTCTCTCCCCTAATCATATTATTCTTGAGTTTTGTTGTCAATAATTTAATGATGATGGGTAGAAAAATTTATACATATAGATATGTAATTAAATATTAATCTTCTCTTCCTCTCGTTTAAATTATAAAATGTTCGTTGAATTTTGTATTTGATGAATAATCTAGATTTTGAAAGAGTCGATCGTTGTGGAGGATAATTATATTGTAATGGTCTCGTTGGGTAATTTTATGCGAGCATTCTTGGGTTAGATTGGATCAGGTTAAGACATTGACTCAGATATTGGATTGTAAATTTTTCAATTAAGAATATCTTTTTTTAACTAAGGTTTGTTCGGGTGGATTGAGTCGTTTATTCAATTTTTTTTTTTTTTTTGTTTTTAATTCATATGAAAATTGGAGAGGTTGTAAGCCAAAATTAAGGCGGATCGAATAGAGTTGGAGGAAACCTTACTAGTGATGACCATTCGAACCGTGTTTCATATTCATGGTGAGATCGAATAGAGCTAGGCAATGAGCTGCTAGTTGAAGAGAAGAAGGCAAAATCTAAGGGAGACGAGTGACGAAAAGAGATTGAGAGACAACCTCTGGTGTACAACGACCATATGTGTGTTAGCGATAAGTGCCACTAACAAGAGTAGAGAAAAACGTCACAAGTGAAAGAGATAGAGTACTGAGAGGGAGGCAGATATGGTCGGGAGAATGATATGACCTGAAGAGATGGGTTCGACAAAAAATCGAGAACGAGAGAGTTTTAGTTTTCAAGCTTTTCTTACTTTGATATTTTTTTCTTCCGATCATTATATTTTTTTTTAGTTCAATCATATCATATATTTAATCCGTTGATCTATAATTAAATTATTATTTTTTTTCTTTAGGAATGTCAAATTAATTAATATTTTAAAATTAAGATTTTTATTTATTTAAATTTGTTTAATTTTATAGAAAGTCTTCTTCATTCCTTTTCAACTTTTCCTTTTCAATTCCCTCAAACTACGTACCATTCACGTCTCTTCTCTCTCCCTTAAATGCTTCTCTCCACTATTTCATTTCTAATTTTTTAATTGGACCAAAAATTTGAAATTATCCGTGACACGTACTCTTGATACTTAATGATCCTGATATTTTTCTACACCCGTTGCGACATGATCACGTTACGCGTGAAAACTATCCCCATAGACTAGAAGTCATCATCCAACATAAAATTACTCCAAACAAAATACAGTCGATTTTGGCGTTTCTGTAATTGAGTTACCAAGAAAGAACGTACTCCTTGTTAGCATAGGTAGTAATTATTCTTAGGATTACCCTTTTTTATTCGGATATCACATCATCAATTTGAGCATAGTTCAACTGAGTAAGACATTATATCATTAACTATCGAGGTTAGAATTTTAAATCTTCCTCGCACGTGGATGATTTAAAATTTAACAAGAAGTTCTATTTATTTATATACTAAAGTTAACATCTTGTTTATATTTATTTATTTATATCCTATGGTTGATTATGTAATCTTTGAAGGTTCATTATCCTAAGCCATACTTTCATATTTTAAAAAAAAAATATTATTATAATATAAACTCAATCATGCTTACATTCCTTCATTTAAATATTATTTTATAAAAAGGGCATTTCACTAGAGGACAATGGTATGATGTTTATTAATGATAATTACACTTTCTTTGGGATTCCAAACTCCTAATTAATTTATTTTTCTTTTTCAATAATTAATTAATATTAATAATTAAGACATTTAATTTCCTATGAGCCTGAGAACTCTAAATGGTATAGGTTAGATTGGTAACATACCGTCTAGAAATCTTTACTGTAAATTTATAGATATAAAAAGGGGTGTTCGTATGACTCGAGAACTCGACCAATTCAAACTACTCAACTCAAATCATAAATGTTGGTTGGGTAGGGTTAGATTTTTTTGATTTAGGTTAGGATGAATTCTTGGAAAATCGGTTGCAAATTTGACATTTTTTAGTTGGGTCAGTGCGGTCAACTTAAAAAATAGGGTTACAATACAATCCAACTCTATAAGATAAGTAAATTTATTTAAATAATTTTTTTTTTAAAGAACAAACTTGATGTTACAACCCAAACCCACCACTACAGATATTGTCCAAATGTAATGGCACATACCCATCGGTAGCAGATATTGTCCTCTTCGGGGTTTTCCTTTTGGATTTTCCCTCAAGGTTTTCAAACGCGTATGCTAGAAGAAGGTTTTCACACCCCTTATAAAGGGTGGTTTGTTCTCCTCTTCAACCAATGTAAGATCATACAACGAAAGGGGGTGGATTGTGATGTCTCATATTGGTTGGGAGGAGAACAAAAACACCATTTATAAGAGTGTGAAAACCTTCCCCTAACAACAGATGCGTTTTAAAGTTGTGAGGGAAGCTTGAAAGTGAAAGCTTAAAGAGGACAATATTTACTAGCGGTGGATCTAAGTCGTTACACTCTCTTTAACAAAGGAAAAAAAAATAGTAATAATTCGGGCGAACAATAATATTTTAATTGATTTTAAATGAGTTATTAGAAAATAGTAATATGAATTATGGTTGAAATTAATTAACTTTTAAAATTCTAGGATTTTAATTGTCATATTAGATTTTAATTCATTCAACGTAGGAAATCCAAAAAATAAATAATCTAACATGTTCGACATATACTTGTTCATTTTATTGACCGATTTTAGGTTAAAATATCATTTGGTGGGTCTCCGTATGGACTAAAGAAAAAGCACATGAAAGGCTACATCCGATTAAGAGCGATCTAAGGATAGGATAACTAAAAATATTTAAAAGAATTAAAAGTTACACCTATATCAACAAGGTGCACCCTATGTTCGGTGACATCCTAGGAATTTTCGTAAGATGCATGTGAGTGAGGACAACATTAATAGATCATTGATTAGTATGATTAGTGTCACGGTCATGTTTGTCTAAAGTGTGTTGTCTATGGCCGTATGTAGGATGTCCCGATCATGCTTGTCTAGAACTTGTTGTTCTCCACATGCTCGTTTCAAATCCCTTTTACATGCTTTCATTTTAGATATGTCTTTGCTATTTTATGGTGTATCAATACAAGGAGTGTCTGACTATTCATCAAAATCATGTCTACAAGAGAATATAATTAGTTGTCACTTCTTCCTACCCCAGATTATATGCTATCAAAAGCGTTGTTGCCTAATCACTTTTAGCTAATAACATTGTTTTCTTTCAAATTGTATTCAACGTATTTCCTCACTCACGTTTTCCAAAACA
This sequence comes from Cucurbita maxima, assembly GCF_002738345.1. Lineage (NCBI taxonomy): Eukaryota > Viridiplantae > Streptophyta > Magnoliopsida > Cucurbitales > Cucurbitaceae > Cucurbita > Cucurbita maxima. The sequence goes on from NW_019272053.1 coordinate 334,908, forward strand.
TTTCTCTCAAACGTGATTTGAGACTCGAGTATACACTGACGTTATTCGTAAAGTCTAAATTTTTCACGACCAACTTGTTCGTTGGGTTAAAACAAATGTTGCACAATCATTGTTCCATTGTAGCAAGAGTGCAATTGTGGCAATTAACATACCTGTTAGCAGGTTGGAGAGACAAAGACCGTTGTAGAAGTGTGTTAACTATACCACAGAGAAAACACCTAAAGTGATAGTTTTATGGTTCCTTGGTGATGAAAAAGTTGTACCCTACGAAGAAAAACCCCAAGTCTTCTTAAACAATTCTTAGCCAAAACCCATACAATGATGGGTAGTAGAGTGAACCATAATTCACAAAATGAATATCATACAAAAATTCTAACCCAAAAAATTATTTATCCTCGAGTATCGGGATTAAATTAATATGTTTCCACAGTCAGTAGATATTGTTCTTTTTTAGTTTTCCCTTTCGGGTTTTTCCTTAAGAATTTTAAAATACGTCTGCTAGGGAGAGTTTTTCATACTCTTATAAAGCGTTTTTCGTTCTCCTCCCCGATCAACGTGTAATCTCACAAAAATTAAAGTCTATTTTGATACCCATTTATTTAAAATTTGAACTTTCTTTAGTTATCTATTTTTTAAAAATCTATCTTAATTATTTTTAAAATTTGTAAGTCAATTATTTCTTTACAAATATGAAATCTATAGTAAACAAACTCGAAATCTATTTGCAACTGAAAGCTAAAATCGAAATTGTTATCAACCATAACGTAAATAAATTTAAAAAAAACGTACACGAAAAAATTACACCAACATAAACATAACTTTATAAGAAAAAATATATTTTCTCATTAGGAAAATTTATTTATTTTGGCTAAAAGTGAAAATTTGAAATGGATGAAAAGGGTAATGGAAGAAAAGTCCCACCAAAGTCATATATATATATATATATATAATCATGTCATGTAAGGTCAAACTTTAAGCAAAAAAAAAAAAAAAAAAAATCTCATTTCTATAAAGTATTGGTAGCTTCTTGTGATTAAAGCAACAAGACTTTTTCTTGCCATCTCTTTCTTCTCTCACTTCCCTTTTATTTTTATTTTTTTTTTCCTTTTCTAAGCTTTAGAATAAAGGAAAGTAGGGTTGCTTTCGAATCGAGTAGAAGACGACTATTGGTTCTCGCTTTATGATAAAAGTTTGCTCGTACTATTATCCTCTCGTCAAAAAGCTTTCTTTTTCCCTTTCCTCTCTCGTTGCCTATCTCGATAATTATAAATGTAATGTTGTATGCATATATACGTGCATACGAAGTTTTCGTTAGGTTCCTTAGAAGGTAACTTATCGTTCATTCAATAACGTCTAGCAAGTGAATGGATAAGAATGAAAGATCATTCTTGCATACGATGGAGCTAGACATATTCATGACATGTGTGCGCCTATTGAGCTTAAAATATCTTGTTTTCCTGTTGAATAAAATTAGGGTCGTTTGTATGACTTGATAACCCGACCAGCTTGGGTTATTCAATTCAAACCATAAGAGTTGGGTTGAGTTAATTTTTTTTTAATGGGTTGGGTTGAAATTTAGAAAAATTGAAAATTTGAGTTGGTTCGCAATGGGTTGACATTTTTTTGGTTTGGTCAATCTGACCAAACATAGAGTTACAACCCAACCTAACCCTATCATAACCATTCAACTTCGATCTCATTTAAAACATTGTCAACATACTTCATGAGGCACCACGTGGGTAAGGATTGGATTCACTGGTTGAGTTCAAATTTCTATCTGTCGGCGTAAAGTCTCCCAAAACTTCCACCTAAAACACCAGAGTATATTTGTTGAGTTAAAAATTCACGAACTCAAATATAACCAAATCTAAACGTCTGATTGTCAGTGTCCTTTACTTTTAATTATTATGATGTAAAATAAAAATATGACGTAGATGCATGAACTAGAAGACTAAGGCGTATATTAAATGCGATGGGGCTATAGTCTTGAATGTTAGCATTTGCATTTAAGTTTGAATGACACAATTTCAACTATACCCATAAATGTTCCCTTTGGATATCATCCATTTGAATAGAGCACTTTAGTTGGTGAGACATTCAATGCTTGATATCGTCATGTTCTAAAGAGCCATAATGTTCAAAAGAGTCATAATGTTCATCCCATACAAATACTCATTTATGTTGTGCTAATATTACACTGCAACTAATAATCTTACAAGTCTTTAATAAATTAAAACAACATTAAAATGATTTTGTTATTTTAAGGTTTCAATATTATAAATTCTCTATGTTGTCATAATACTCTTTAGCATGCTCGATTTTAGAGAACAAGAGAAGAGAGAAACATGTCATTGACCTACTCAACTTTAAAAGCCGAGTGAGGTTGGCTCCTCGTTTATTTCCACACGTTTAGTAGTCGGGTGACTTGAGAAAAAAGCTTGCATTTCCTTTTCTTCGTTCGCCACAAAGTTATCGTTGGGGGTTCGTTGCCATCGATCATCTAGCATTGACACTGCTTCATCGTCTTACTTAGACCCGATCGTTGCACCTCTACCACTTGTCATCGACGCTATAAGGACGACTTCGACAACTTTGTTCTCTCTCTCTTTCCCTCCCGCAAACTTTTGTAGTTGCTGTTGTCGGGTCGTTATTAGTATGTCATACCACGTCATATATGTGAGTCAGTAAGCTTGATTTTGAAAAAGAAGTTATTAACTTGAGAAATTTTAGGATAATTGTGAGTAGGAAAATTGTTAGACTTTTCTTCGTGAAAATGGTTAGTAGTTAAACTGATTAAATAGTCTTTAATGCTCACTTTATTCACAACAACAAAAAGAATTGAAAAGTATAGTATTAAAGTTTTTCAGTTAAAAGGAAGTCTCCCCTCAGGAGTTTCTGTCTTAGTTATTTGTTTGACTGTACTTTGATCAATGGTCATATCTAACATTTGGTATCAGAGTTAGAATACAGAAATAAATGTCTTCACTATAGAAAGTCGCGGAAGGAGATATGATGATGATAAATAGCAGAAAAGGGAATGTAACACTCCAGTACATGTTACTCATGAAGAATAACTACGCAACATGGTCGATATGTGCATGTTACCTTACAGACACAAGATGTGTGGGACGCCATCGAGCATGGTGACAACATTGAGGAGCGTAGGGACATGATGAATTTTTTCGTCATCTACCAAGCAGTCCTCGAAGATATCCTTCTCTTGTTGGTAGAGAAGAACTCGGCAAAGTAGCGTGAGAGACACTGCAAACAATGCATGTGAGCATGAAATGGGTCAAGGAAGCAATGGTGCAAACCTTGAAGAGTGAGCTTGGGGCTATTCGTATGAAGGATGTGAGTCAATAGACAACTTTGCGATGAAGTTGATGACGATCCTTAGGTGATAAGGTGGAGGAGATTTCAGTGGTCAAGAAGTTCCTTCAAGTTAGACATGATTTTGGTGACGGGTTCTACCCCTCTGTATTGTCTCATCAATAATAGTAAATGACTATCTAACGTGAAAGCAAGTAAAAGAAGTTTAGAATGGGCATGCGACCATGGAAATGTGTCCTAGACAAGCATGATCGAGATATTTGACATGCAACCACAGGAAACATGCCTTGGACGAGTGACCGTGGCATTCTACACAAACATGATTGTGAGACTAAGCTCCCAGTTTTGTTGAGTATTGTCACGCCCTGAATATCGAGGTTTCGAAATCCAAATCGAGACTAAAAATACGAGACGAAAGACGAAAAAAGATAGAATAAAAGTAAATTAAAATAAAGATAAAATCCAATAAAACTAAACTCAAAATAAAGATAACGAACAAAACCAAAATTAAATACAAAATAAAATCTAGCTATAAAATGGTGTTGTTCCAGTTAATTACAAATGGAGAAAAATGATCACGATACAATTAAAAAAACAAAATAAGAATGCACGTTAACCAGAGAAGATTGTCTATCTGTGCATAGAAATTTGTAGTAACTACCTATATGTGTGCGTGAGAATTGTATCATTCTTTCGTGATATGGTCTTGTGGCAATCACCTACCTGAGAGCAAGAAGATTGTTGTGATATCCCATATTAGTTAGGGAGGAGAACGAAACATCCTTTACAAGGGTGTGAAAACCTTTCTCTAGTAGACGCGTTTTAAAGCATTGAGGGGAAACTCGAAACGTCTAAAGAGAACAATATCTGCTAGCAGTGTGCTTGGGCTATTACAATTGGTATTAGAGCCAAACACCAGGCGATATGCCAGTAAGAACGCTATGTCCTGAAGGGAGGTGGGATTTGGTAGGGGTCCCACATCGATTGGAGAAAGAAACGAGTATTAGCGAGAACTTTAGACCGGGTGGATTGTGATATCCCACGTTGGTTTACTTGTGACAACTACTTATTTGTATGCATATCTTACTAATAAAAAAGAGTTTCTTCTCGAAGGGCATGAGCTTGCAGAGGCCGTGATGTGAAGGTCAGCTCATGATCATGGCTGATACGCTCGACTTGTTACATTTTATCTTCTTCATTTTCTCGTTATTTCTCTAGATTTTCTTACACAATTATTTGATTATACTCCAAACTCAACATGTTATTATTAAAGTTTTATAATTGAATAAAATGTATCCAATGGTCCCTACATTCCAAGCTAAGAAGACAATATCAAAATTTATAAAGTAGCCTTGTCGCTTGCACGAGCTTAAATATCTTAACATATACATAATTGAAATCATGACATGATTTAGAACATGTCTTTTTTGAAAATAAAAAAAAAACGATAATATTATGATTAATTAGCTGGTATGTGATTTCATTAAGAAAGTTGATTTGACGTTAAACGAGCATGCTAATTATGATTGGTAGTTGTAATGTCACCTTATTTAAGAGTAATTCGTCTCATTTGAATATCAAAATCTTTCATAAGATTGGTTTTGAAATCAAACAATTAGATAATAACCACGTGATTAAAGACTCGAATAGATCGATCCCAAATCATTAGGTTGAATTGAGATATTTTTAAACTCGATGCAATTGTTCTTGTCACAAGCATATTTATTTTACAAATTATCACAAACCCAACTTATTAACTTATCTAAGTTAAGACCTGTGTTTGAATATCACAGGAACATCTCTTTTTCTTAAAAATGAAATTGTTGGAGCACACGAAATATTCCATCCCGACTTAAAACAAAAGAATCTTCAAAATTCTGCAATGATGAATGAATGGAAAAACGGGTAAATGGGTCATTACCAATATGATTTATATCCAATTAGATGGGCAAAATTATTCCCACAAAAATGACGAAATAGAGTAAAGAAAGATTGTATGGTCAAAAATAAATATTTTAAACAATGTTATTCATATGAACAAAACAGATTAGTTATAAATTTTTTCAACCCGAACAACCTAACGAACTCTATCCAATCCAAAAAATTTAGACTCACCTAATTGTTCGAGTTATAATTTTTTTTTTAACAAGCAATGAACTCGACCCATTCTAATTTTCTGGGTTGGATTGGGTTTGTTGTGTTTTTCAAGTTATTTATTATATTTTTGTTTTTGATAAAAATAAAATTTTAGTTTCTAAAACATTTATTTTTTCCTTCTCAAATATTTATTTAAAATTTGTAATGGAGAAATCACCTTCCAAAAAACTAAAAAATAATTTAAAGAGGGGTTCGAGAATAAATAATAAAAAATAATTATGAAATTAAATAATATATATTCCGGTTGGATCTACAAATAATGTGGACACGATAGACGCTCTAAGTCGACACTCATTTGTGGCTGCAAAGCTCTCGAGCACTCCTTCGTCTCGACTTGAAAAACAAATGTAGGGTGGAGTGAGTATAAAATTAAACCCAGCATGAAATTTACTTTTAGGCTCTTATTGCATCTTGAACTTATTTGGAGACCACATACTTTACTATTGATTTAAGGTACACCACTTTTTCTACTCATAGACTTATGTAGCTAGCTTAGTTTATGCAACGGTCTATCAATGTCCTAGGTTGAGGCACTACCTCATAAAACTCACTCTTTGATGGGGACAACATGGTGGTACTAGCCTGCTCATCATCCATGGAAGGTTAGCTAGCGAATTCGTCCTACATGACCATATAGTTACCACAAGTTGGCTGTGACCCCGTGGTACTAGCCTACTCATCATCCGTAGAAGGTTAGCTAGCGAACTCGTCCTACATGACCATATAGTTACCCAAAGTTGGTTGTGACCCCGTGCATGCTAGCTTTAATCACTATCCATGTGATCCACAAGACATATCACACAACCCTAACGAACTCCATGTCTGGCTCGATGTTGTAACAATAGTAGAAAAAAATAATAAAATAAAATAAAAAAGGTAACCCATCAAAGCCACGTACCAATGGCTTTGCTTTTGGCTTCTCCTAAAAGCCACGTATCAATGGAGATGTATTTCTTTACTTATAAACTCATGATCATTTCTTAACTTAACCAATGTGGGACTCACCCCCAACACTTCTCAACAATTCTCCTTTCGAACAAAGTACACTTAAGCCTCCTCTGAGGCTTATGGAGCTCTCGAATAGAGTAATGTGTGAATGAGGTATTGAGTTGTGTTATAAAGATGATTTAAAGATAAAACTATAGGGACCTCATGCATTTTGTGTGTTCATGTAGATCAGGATATTTCCTCATTTATAATGATGAGTACGAATGCGTACACTATGATGGTGATTATCATGACTCACATGACACTTGGGGTTTGTTGACTTCCGGACGTTGCTACAGACAGCTCTCGACTATGATGGATCCAGGGGGTGTGAACCGCCTGGGTATCCACACTCCAACATTTGGGTCATGTGTAGGAAAGTACTACACACTCATTTTTGTCCAGAAGGCCACCCCTATGATGATTTTTAATAATAGGTCCCTATTTCATGATTAACATTGAAATCCGACATGGACAACTAATAAAGGGAGGTCGAATGGCACAGAAAGGGGATTCACGTGTGGCTCCCACATCACACACACGTGTTGGAGGGATTTCACACGTGTATATTGCGCACGAAAGACAGGTACAGTCAAAAGTTCAATTTCCTCAAATCATATTATCTAACTTCGACTCTCACTAAATTCACTTGATCTACATGATTTCAACGTAGCTTAATATCCACATATTACACTTTAATCCATTAATAAAAATAATAACAACGAGACCATATTACTTCTCGGACTAAAACAAACCCTAAAAAATATACGAATAAGGATAGAACGAAGTACCATCGAAAAAGAAACAAAAACAAAAAGACATTATGAACCAAGTATTAACATAGGGAGGCATGATCGTTGTTTCATGGTCACAAGTACATGAAATAATACAAACTTTTCAACGGCCTTTGCTTCATCTTCATGTTTTTTTTTTTTATTATTGTTTTTTTATCTTCAATTATTCTTTCTCTTTTCTGCCAAGCCCACGTGTAATCTGCAGAAAAGTTTTTGTTTTTTACCGTACAGTAAAAGTTATTATTATGTTTACTCAACGCTTTCACGTAGGGAAAAGTAACTGATCTGTCATTTTTACCCATTTTTTCTAGTTTTTACAAAACTAGTAGATTATTTCTTTTAATATTTATTTTTTCCAATTTTTTTAGCAAGGATGGATGGTTAATATTTATAGTGTTAAATTAATACAAATATTCTATTTTTTTTTATTCTATTTAAAAAAATATTTTTAAATTTAAGAGCTTTCAAGAATATCAAAAAATTATATAATTAATTTAGGATTTTCGTTAGAAATAAATACTCTTAAATTTTATTTTTAAAAAATTTAAATAAAAGGTAAAAGTTTAGTATGAGTATTTTTTAAGTGTTAAATATTTTTTAATTTTTTAAAAAAAGTTAAGGATAATTTTGAAGATTTTAAAATTTTGAAGGGTATTAATGAAAATTTTGATAATTCAAAAGTGTTTTTTTAAATAAAATATTATCGGTTTTCTTTTAGTTTAAACATTATAGAAGTCTGACATTCAGTCATTCATCGTTTAGACAATGATTGATATCTTCTCGAAAAATGTGACCAATAAAGTGATGGGTATCCGCTACAATACAATTATTATATATAAATTGACCTTTTGTAGAAGACGAAAATGAGTCGTAGTAATAAGTAATAAAAAGATCGGATCATAAAAGAATCATGAAAATTAGCACGTTGACGTATTTTCATCAGGGCGACTAATGAGATTAGGAAAAGAGTACTCTTGTTGGAAGAGTATGCAAAAGAAAAAACCTCTTTAGACTTAGCTTGATTCTAAGCAATATTGAGGTTCTCTAAAATGTATAAGCGAGATACTTGGTAACTAGGAGTGTCTCTTCATCTCCATAACTGGAATGCTTTGAGCTTTTAGGTTTTCGAAAACGCAATAGAATCTCATGACTCGAGTGTAGGGAAAATTCACTACCATGTCCCAGAAATATCTTACCTGATTCTCGCCACTCTCGTAAAATTTTTAGTTTATTTCTTACTTAACTGGTGGAATACCAATTAGGGTTTCGGTTTTAAGCTCATACGTACAGTTTTATTCACTCTTTTTCACGTGCATACTTCAAACGACCCAACTAGGGTTTACAAATTAGGCTTTCAATTTTAAGACTGCTATAGGCTTTTTGTCTTTGAAATTTGAGTCAAAATTATCGAATTTGAACATTCCCTACAACAACGTTGAAAAATATCGACCGTGACTCTCGCCACTCACGCAAAATTTTTAGTTTATGGCTGACCTAACTTGTGACATACGAGAGGGGGAGCCAAAATGTGAGATCTCACAATCCCGCATTGGTTGGAAAGGAGAACGTAACACCTTTTATAAGTATGTGGAAACCTTTCCCTAGTAGACGCGTTTTAAAGCCTTGAGGGGAAGCCCGAAAGAAAAAGTCCAAAGAGGACAATATCTGCCAGCGGTGTGCTTGGCTGTTACACAAAATATCGTGCGTATACGTACTTAGGTGGCCGTGACTTTTGGTGGTTTTTCATTTTGACTAACCTCAGAGATTTTAGCCACTAACCGCTCGATGGAAGTATAACTTAAATCCGGTCGAACATATTAAATTCTCTCTACGAGCATGGGGAGGTAAAAAGTAGCAACAACTCCACTCAATTTTACCAACCCTAAAAAAGAAGAATCTACTTTTGGGTATGCGACCAGAAAGAAAAGAGAGAGATATTGTGATTATTTTAAAAGTTGGAAGACATTCATCCTTTTCCCATTGGCACCCAAAAAGCTGAAAAATATGACACATTTTGTTCACATACACACAAACAACACACAAAAAAAACCCACACATTCTTATTCATTAGATTCCCTATCGAATTCTTTTTTCTTACGAAGTGGGTCGGTTTTTATGCTAGGTTAGATTAGAATCCGTTACTCTTTGATTCAAAAGTTTAAGCAGATGAAGAACACGAAGAACGAGAGAGAGAGAAAATGTTAAGAGAAATATCGGCTAGAGGTTTATATTGATGATTTCTGATATGTATAGTGTTGAGGACGGTTGGGAGGGAGTTCCACATTAGCTAATTTAGGGAATGATCATAGGTTTATAAGTAAGGAATACATCTCCATTGATGTCTGAGACCCTTTGGAGAAGCCCAAAGCAAAGTCATGAGAGCTAATGCTCAAAGTGGACTGAACATGGTATCAAAGTCATGCCTTTAACTTAATCATGTCAATATAATCATCAAATGTCGAACAAAGAAGTTGTAAGCTTCGAAGGTATAGTCAAAAGTGACTTAAGAGTCAAACAAAGGATATACTTTGTTCGAGGGCTCTAGAGAAAGGAGTCGAGCCTCAATTAAGGAAAGGTTGTTTGAGGGCTTCATAGGCCTCAGAGCCTCATACTTAAATTAACTGTTAGATATCCAATATTCATACTCATCGAATAATATATACCACCCAAACGAATTATGAAGATCTAAACCTCTTACGAGTCCCTCCACTGTTCACACCTAAACAAACCCATAGTCAAATTTATACGCGAAACCATTTCTCGTCTCTTCTTGATCCCTACCACGTTCAAAGAAAACATCTATGTGACACAAAGAACACGTTTTATTAATTAGATTCCTCATCTTACATTCATTACCATAAGATTTTCACATTCAAATTCAAACCCATTGACCTTTATTCATTAAGATAGTCAATTAAAACAACACATAGTTGAGTGTCAAAGACAAATGCCTTTGACACGACATTTTGGAAACCATCATCGTACTCCCTCGAAGAACGTCTCTTGTGGTTTAGAAGTATGAAAGTTTCAAACTTTAGGGTTTTGCTTTTCTTGCTTTCCACACTCTTATGGGTCCATAAGGAATCATTTGTCATGCAATGCAAGTTCTTGAATGCAAAGGTTTTACTCTTTCTCTCCATCTTATGAATCACGTTTTTGTTTGATTTTGTTTCCCTAATTCTTTTGGCAATTCTCATTCAAACTTGTGATAATTTGATTTTGTTTCTAATTTGACATGGCCCCTATTTCACACCCTTCTATGATTGATTGGAGATGAAGATATTTAGGAAGAACGAAATTAGATGATCGATCAGCACGTGAAATCAACAAAAGGAGGGGTACATTGATGAATCGTGACCATGTTCAAATAAGAGTGATATTGATGATATGAGATAATGGTTAAGAAAATTGATACAAGAATTGAGTGTTACTATCTATATAAACAAAGTACACTTTTCTTTTTGGTAGCTCAGTTATTAAGACTTAAAAGTTATGCATGTTCGGCTTAAAATAATCCTATGTTCGTGGGTTGGGTTGGGTCGGTTGGGTTGGGAGATTCTCTAGACTCAATTCAATTGTTCGGGTTGTAAACTTTTTTTAACCCACACAACCCTCATTAAATAATGAATTCAACTCAACCTAACAATAAATATTTTGGGTTGAGTTGGGTTGGTTTGGGTGTTCGAATCATTTATTTAAAATTTTGATTTTAGTAAAAGCAAAATAGTTTAGTGGGTAATGGAGGTGTGCAAAGGTTTCCTCGAGCCAGAAGGAGATTGGTTATCGAGTGCAAAAACAGAATGGAGCTTGACTCAAGGCTCACCCGTCGAGCACGGACGAAAGTCGGCCTTAGCAATCCGACAGTGCGAGTGGAAGGGTCGTCGCTCAATGGATAAAAGTTACTCTAGGGATAACAGGTTGATCTTCTCCAAGAGCTCATATCGACGGAAAGGTTTGACACCTCAATGTTAGTTCTTCGCCACCTGGGTTATAGTATGTTCCAATGGTTGGGTTGTTCGCCCATTAAAGCAGTAAGTGAGCTGGGTTCAGAACGTCGTGATACAGTTCGGTCCATATCCGTTGTGGGCGTAGAGCATTGAGAGGATCTTTCCCTAGTACGAGAGGATCCGGAAGAACGCGAGGATATCTATATGTTGAATTATCTTCCAAATAGTTAAAAAAAATTATACTTATTTAAAACCAAAATATCTATTTATTTATTAGTCAAAATATATGTTGAAAAATGACCTTCCAAACATTTAAAAATTATATTTATTTAAAATTTTATTTTTAGTAAAAGTAAACTGTTAGTTCGTAAAATATCTATTTAAATTAGGACTTCAAAATATACGTTGAAAAATTACCTTCCAAATAGTTAAAAATTATTTTGAAGAGTTGTTGGAGAATAAATAATAAAAAAAAAAAATTTGAAATCAAATAAAATATATATATATATATGTGTGTGTAATTGTATCGGGATAAAAAATGTATATTTTAAAATTAACAATAAATTTTGGTTGGTTCCATTCAACCCAATCTAGTTTTAGGGAAACCCATCAACCAACTCAATTTATAAACTTTTCATTTATTTGAACCTAACCCAACTGAACCTAACCCAACTGAACCTAGATAAGTTCATAAAACAACCCAAACCGTATGGGTTGGGTTGATCGAGTTTTTCGGGTCATTGAATTTTTTGAACACTCTTAAAAAAAATATATGACTAAAAACAAAGTATTCTAAAATAATCTACGTTAGTTTGTGGGAATATTCTTCACTCTTAAAAATAATCAAGTCATGTTGTAGGAGAATGTCGATGTCGAATTCAAATTTCAAATTTCAAATCTTGATCTGAATCTCGAGCATGAAGAGTTATAGTTAACCGACATATTCTCAATAGAGAAAACAAATTGGAATTAGGATCTAACACCATGTGAAATGATTGAATTTCTAGAAACTCACTTTAAATTCTTTCAATTTTTCTTTATATTTTTAAGTTTTTTTTTTTAATTTGTGTGAATGAAGAAAGAGTACATGAATGAACTAAGACCACGTTTGAATTGAGAGTAATCGTGATTATAGGATGATTAAGGAATGTGTAAAAGAATTGAAAGTTCTACCTATACTACCTATACCAGCAAGGTTCACATTTTTTTTTTATGGCTCAATTATAGGAACTCTATGGTTAAGTGTGCTTTAGTTGGAACAATTATATATTAGGTGACCTCTTGTGATTTTCTTAGGATGCATGTGAGTGAGAACAAAGCATGCTGGAAAGACTTGTGATGTCCCACACTGGTTGGGAGGAGAACAGAACACCCTTTATAAGGGTTTGGAAACCAAAACACCCTTTATAAGAGTGTGAAAACCTTCTCTTAGCAAACACGTTTTAAATCCTTGAGGGGAAGTCTGAAAGGAAAAACGGATCGGGGCCGTTACAAATGGTAATAGAGCCACACACCGGACAATGTGCCAACTTTCTCGCTGTTCTCCGAAGGGGGGTAGACACGAGGTGGTGTGCCTGTAAGGACGTTGGGTCTTGGAAGGGGTGAATTGTGATGTCCTACATTGGTTGGAGAGGAGAACAAACTACCTTTTATAAGGGTGTAGAAACCTTCCCGAAAGGGAAAGCCTAAAGAGGACAATATCTGCTAGCGATGAATTTAGGCTGTTACAACACTTGTGTTGCCCTATGAGAACAATCTTCATTCTTAGAACTGATGAATGAGTAACGTGACTATGTCGAAGAGGATGAAGGAGAATATCGGGGACATCAAATGTCGAATCTAGATTCCATGGACATGGGTCGTTACAAATGGTATCAAAGTGGTACCTCTCCAAGTAAGATGTGGTTCGAGGACAAACCAAGGCGGAAGTTGGTGAGTATGTGACACCCAAGTAAATGAGAGATACATGAATGAACCGAGACTACATCTGAATGAGAGCGATCTTGAGGATAAGGACTAAGAGGAAGCTTAGAGAGGAAGGGAGAAAACCCTAAACTTAATTAGAGGTTTGGTTGAATAGTCATATCCGATCATCCCTACTATTGCAACCCATAAGAGAAGCTCATGTACATCCATAAATTATCGACATATTTGATAGAAACCTATACTTTACGAGGATGTCACGTGAAATTATATTTTTATTAAACGATGGCAAGTGAGTAATTAATTTTATTTACTACCCTAGTAAAGGACGACCAAGATCGATAATTTTTTTTTTTTTTTTTTTTACAATTTTTACCATATGTATAAATTCTTAATATTTTTGCTAGATTTGCTACTAACTGGGCTTTGTTAGCCATATTTAAAAGATTGGTCGGTGGGCCTTAAATGAGCCGTATCTCTTTAGTAAATGGGCCAACATATCCATCACCAGCCTCTATTGGGCTTCACAGTATTAGCTCTCTCTTATTTATTCTTTTTTTTTTTTTAATTATTTTAAAAATTATTCAAAATTATATATTATAAAAATTTTGATTTCTCTGTGTTAATTGTTTTAGAGTCTAAACAATAAAATTAATAAACCTATTTAAAATTAATTTGATGGAGTAAATATATCTAATAATTTATAATATTAAAAGGTCACAGTCAGATATTTCAATTTATGCTCGGTTTAAAATGAAATGATAGAACCAATAGTTTTAAAAATATCTAACCCCATGTTTGAAATGAGAACTTCTAGTGTCTAAGACTAGCGTGATAACCAACTACACCACTTGAACAAGATGATATATCAAATTAACGCTTTGAAGTTGAATCGACACTCATATTTCGAGAGATTTCATACACTGAGAATGTTCACTATAATTTTAAAAACATCTGATAACCACTTATGAGACTTTTTAAAGTGAGAATGTGGTTAGGCGTGAAATTAAGTGGAGGTCCATGTTGAAGAATGAGCGGATGAGTTGTGGTTAGGGGTAAAATGCCACTCGAACCGAGAGCTAGGTGACTGACATCTAGGGGTAAAGTACTGGTGCAGAGATTTAAATCCTAAATAATGCTTTAAAGTCGATTATAATTTTAAAAATGTTTGAGCCCGAGTTTGAATCGAGGAGAGTTCATTTCAAGGGATTTCTTAAAGTGAGAATATCGTAGGGAAGAACACTGCTTGAACCAAGGACCTCTAGTGTGTGATTTCAAAATAACACTTTGAAGTCGAATTAACACTTATATTTTGAGAGATTTCTTATACTAAAAATATTTGGAGGAAAAAGTAAAATTATAATTTGAAAAATATTTGTGTTCTAGGTGAACCGATAACCTCTAGTGTGCATGTAACGATCTAAAATTTTCTGCTTAATTTAAGGTCGTTACGGTATACATATCATAAACTACAAAATATTTCATTTAAACTTTCATAGAACATCACATTCATCTTAAAACACAGCCATGAATTTACGTGTTTTGAAAATATTTTTAAAACGACATAACAAAAGACTAAATAAACATTTAAATTAAAAACATCTTATTCTAGCCGAAGTCTAAGAAAATAAATGTGATTAGCCTATGCATGTGTCATGGTCTCGAGTTGCGATGTTGTCGTCAGTCGTACATGAATGTTTTGCATTAACTTGAAATAAAAGTAGCTTGAGGCTTGAGTATTTTTTTTTTTAAAAAAAAAAAAAATCTTAAGCAAGTGACCCCTTATCAGGGATATAATATAAGAACATGCGAAAACAACGACGGCGTTATATTTCTCATATCATATCATTTCTCATTCATATTTATATCGGAGTTATATTTCATGTTATTTATCGTCATTCAAGTCATTCATATCATACTATACATGCAATTCACAAGGCATAAAGTAATGTTTTCATGCTTCCAACATAACAGTTCATAATGTGCAAATCATACAGTAGGTATTCATAACAGTCATTTAATGCAATCCGAGCATAACATAACGCATATCAATTCATCCAAAGACAGCATAATGTTCACATTGTATAACATTTACGTATTAAATCATAGTGGTCTAAACATAAAAATTTATGACACGTGCGAAGCCACGAGTACATGGCAACATGTAACATACACTCATAACCTACGACAGAAGGGTCACTTACTTGATGCTTAAGCGAGTGTCACCAATTTATATTTAACGAAAGTTCGATTTTTGAACTTTGAAATCAAGTCAACCTTCACACAAATGGCTTCCCATTATCCAATTCACTAGTATGTTGCAAAAACCCCAAACATCTACAAAATCTGCATTTGATTCTGAAATGCATCCGCTTGCATTTGCATCATCGATTTCTCATGTTCAATCTGCATTTCTACTATCTTTGTCTCCATTCCTCTCCATTCCGGCATATTTCGTGAGAATAGAGTCCAAGAACTCTATGGGTAAATTCTCTCTCCTACATTCCATTCTATGGAAAACAATATTTACTTGGGTTGGCACATCGTCATTGTCTGGTGTCGGGCTCTGATACCATCTCACAACCCACCTCTCTTTGGGGCCCAGCGTTCTCGCTGACACTCGTTCTTTTCTCCAACCGATGTGGAACCCCCACCAAATCCACCCCTTTCGGGACCCAGCGTCGTTACTGGCACACCACCTCATATCTACCCACTTCGGGGAAGAGCCTCTTCGTTGACACATCGTCTAGTGTTTGGCTCTGATACCATCTCACAATCCACCCCCCTTGGGGGCCTAGCGTTCTTATTGGCACACCGCCTCATGTCTACCCTCTTCGGGGCGCTGACACATCGTCTAGTGTCTTGCTCTAATCCCATTTGTAATGGCCCAAGTCCACCGCTAGCAGATATGTCTTTTTTGGGTTTTCTCTTTCGGGCTTCTCCTCAAGACTTTAAAACTCGTTTGCCACGTAAATGTTTGCACACTCTTATAAAGGGTGTTTCATTCTCCTCCCCCAATCAATGTGAGATTCTCACATTGTCAACCTCCCAAAAAGCACTGTACTGTTGTGCAGATGAAACCGCTGCCAGGAAATCTCGTCTCCAGCTAGCTCGTAGGTCAAAACCACTTGAGGCTGAATACGACGCTGCTAGAGCAATAGAGCCGTTGGAGGAAGTGCTGTCGTTGTTGTGGAGGAGTGTGGGCGTAGCGAAACTATCGAGCAGAGAGGAGCAACGACTTCATAGTCGAACTGGGATACACTGAAGAATGAGAGGGAGAGGTCATAGAGTTTCCATAGGGGAATTGGTTGAGGAGGGATAATTCGGAAAGAGTTGTGATGGTGAAGAGCAAGAGGGATCGGTTGCCATTTTTTTAAAAAATTATTATTATTTACTTATTTGTTATTGTTACTATTATTATTACCATTATCATTTATTTATTATTATTATTCCCGTGGTTACATCATGTCTCTAAAAGAAACTTTCGTCTTACCAAGTGCTCTAATCTTAGAATAACTCAGGTTCTCATTCTAAGAGATATTTGTTAAGTCTGGAAACACAACTAAGAAAAATTCTTAAAAAGTATGTTATAATCTATATATTTCACAGACATTTCTTTGTAGGCATAATTCTTTCCTAAGCAACTCGTCACTGAGTATTCATAAAAATCTTGATTTTTTATAAAATGTCTTGCCTCAAATCTCGGTTTAATTCTTCGAACATATTCCAATGACCTTGTAACTTTGTGTAATCCATTTACAACATGACATAAGCCCGTTATCATAATCTAATGATCTCCAAATTTCATATGTAACATAACCATGTCATATTGAGTCTTCTCCTAGAATTTCATGAGCAACATAATTCATTAAGTAAAATTATAATTTAAAAAATGTCTGAGCCCGGGTATAAACCGGGGACCTCTAGTGTGTGAGACTAGCATGATAACCAACTACACCATTCAGAAAAGCAAAGACTCCAAATTAACGCCTTAAAGTCGAATCAACATGTTCTAAGAAAAAAGTAAATATTTAATTTTAAAAATGTCTAAACCTAGGTTAGAACCGAGACCTCTAGTTTGTAAGACTAGCATGATAACCAACTACACCACCCAAACAAGCAAAGATTCTAAATTAACGCTTTAAAGTCAAATCAACACTCATATATCGAGAGATTTCTTAGCTATGAATGTTCTAAGAAAAAAGTATATATTTAATTTTAAAAATGTCTAAGCCAAGATTTGAACTAAGGACCTCTAGTGTGTGAGATTAGCATGATAACCAACTACACCACCCAAACAAGCAAATACTCCAAATTAATGCTTTGAAGTCGAATCAACACTCATATATCGAGAGATTTATTAAGCTAGAATGTTCTAAGAAAAAAGTAAATATTTAATTTTAAAAATGTTTGAGCCTGGGTTTGAACTAGGAATCTCTAGTGTGTGAGACTAGCGTGATAACCGACTACACCACCCAGACGAACAAAGACTTCAAATTAATGCTTTGAAGTCGAATCAACACGGAGATTTCTTAAAATACCAATATTCTAACAAAAAAAAATATATATATTTAATTTTAAAAATGTCTAAGCCCAAAATTGAACGAAAACCTCTAATGTTTAAGACTAGCATGATAACCAACTACACCATCCGGACACGATTTAAAAATGAATATTTGTGTTCTATGAGTGTAAATTATTTTTTTTCTTAACTATTTAATACAAAAAAAGTATACAATTTATAATGAAGGTATTCAATTTGATATACATAATCAAAATTTGGATCTTGTATTAAAACTATGTTTTAAATTTGAAAACTACTACATTAGTACATTTAATGAATACTCATGTGGACCACAAAAAATTCAAATGATGGTAATTGGCACGTAGACGTGGTCGATTTGATTAAGGTTTCGAATTTGTTTCTTAAATAATCTTGCTTACACTATATGACGTTCAAGAAATATCTTTGGTTATCGTTATTTGCACGACAATACAAAATTCGCAAATGAGTCGAGTGTCATGGTCATGTTTGTCTAAGACGTGGTGCCTATAGCCGCATATCGGATGTCTCGATCATGTTTGTCCAAGATGTATTGCTTATGACCGCATGCACTTTCCGAACCCCTTTTACATACTTTCATGTTAGATAGATCTTTACTATTCTTGTTGTACAAATACAAGGGTGTATGACTGATTACCAAAATCACGTATATCACCAGGGTTAAAATACCCATTAATGTACTATAGGGGCTAAATGCAACTACCCTAACTTTGATCTCATGGTTTTCAGCGTGACTTCGTCATCCGTATAAGGGTGTCTTATCTTTACCTGAAAAATAAGAGTAGCACGTGACTTGAGTATTTTAAATAAGAAACCTCACGGTTGGGTGGGAAAATGCAATCAAATGCAATACGATGAGATTTATTCTTTCATAAAAACATTATGCATGATCTTAGGCTTCACTTTTAAGTTTGTGCATGGATGTGTAGTATTTATGTACACACGATCCACACACACGCACATAGACCCACTAGGTATAGATTCATATATGTACTCCTAAACATGGCTCGCCGAATTAGTACACGCTCACACTACCGAACACTTGAGGAAAAGGGCTCATATAATATCATGGTGAACATGTATATTATAAAGTATATAGATGTTTATGCATTATAGATATTATAATATAGTTCCACAACATGACATAATCGTATCAACATATAACATGACATAATACAACATAGTATAATTTATAGCATAACATCACATAACACATGTAACAATCATGATCATGATCGTATCACATAAATCATCCAACAGTAATAATTGTTTGAATGGTTTGGAGTATTTATTAAAATTTTTGTTTTTAATAAAAAAAATGTTAATTTATAAATTATTAAAAATTGTTAAAAAAAAATAAATAAATATATATATATATATATATATATATATAATTTTTAAAAATTAGTTGGATTTAAAATCCTGTCTAATCGGAGAGAATTCACCCAGTTGATACCTGACTCGTTCTCCACGCCATACCTTAGTCTTCTGCACGGCGTCTCCTCCGCCGTTTCGCCAGCTCAGTGTTGCCGCCGCTTCTCTCCTCTTCAATGCCGCCGCTGCTGCCGTGATATTTCTTTCGTTCGTGCCGCTGCTGCCGTGATATTTCTTTCGTTCGTGCCGCTGCAGTCTCCCTCGATCTTCTACTCTCTTGTTGTTATTGGTATTCTTCGAATCTCTATCTATTCGACCAATTTATACTCTCCTGTTTGATTTTTTTCTTTTTAATTCCTAGCTTGATTGATTGATTGACTGGAAAATTTCAATCTTATTTATATCCATTGGTTTAATTACATCAATTTGCTAAATTTGTTTGGTCCAAAATGATAAACAAAAAACGGTGAAAGATACTCGTAAAGAACGTTCGAAAATTCGGGGGTGGTTGGAAAAAGCAGAATCGAGAGACTAAGACGTGGGAAAAGTAAAAGGAGAGTTGCAATAGTGAAAGGAAAGTATAGATATAGAGAGGAAGTCCCGAAGGATGGAGACGGGGGAGAGGATCTGAATCAAGTTGAATAGGTTATTAGAACTAATTGTTGCTTCATTCAGATTTCTCTATAACAGGTTAGTGAATTTGAACTTTCTGCAGATGTATGTTCTAGTTGCAAGATTATACTGGAGAAGATTTCGTTTCAATTTAACAGTTACTTGTGTTTGATTGTTGTTTTACTGGCAGTGTAGCAAGGATAGGAGATGTGATTTGAGTCATTTGATTCGGTTTTTTTATGTTTTTTCTCATTTTTCTTCCATTTATTTGCTTCCAGATTATGGTTTTGGGTACATGGATGTAATTGTAGCCAGTAATTATGCTGCTTGTGTTTCTATTATGTGTCTCCGCTGTGAATTCTTTGTGATGTTGAATCAATTTGTTCTTGGATTTCCATAGCTGAATATTTTTTCTTGCAGTTTTGGAACTCAATTGATAAATCTTGAGTTCAGTTTGGTTCTTACGGAATTTACTAGACGTGTGCTGAATTGTATCACTGGTTGGCATGAGGCTTTTCATTCTCAATTCGATTTATAGTGCCTCCAAATCTTATTTGAATCCGTGCTCATTTCAATATTGCAAGTCTTACACAAAGATTTCTGAGTATGTTAACCGAGTTCTTAGACCGAGTGTTGTTCTAAATAAACAATACTACAAAGATGAATCTCACAGCTTGAAGAACGTCTCACGTACTGGTTTCATAAGAGCACCCTCTGTATGTCGTCTACACACACCAAGTTATGGTACACATCCCATTGCTACTTTTTCCCCGGCATCACCAGTGAAATATTGGAACACTATCCCTCCTACATCTCTTGCCTATCTGTCAAACCCTCGATTCTATTCATCGACTTCTAGCAGGAAAGCGGATATTACTGGAGATACTGGTGTTCCACTAGCTTCTTCTGGTGTTGAAGCAGATATCAGTAACCCCCCCGATGTTGGAAGAGACTGGCTTGAAAGAGTCAAGGATGGCTGGCAGAGTGCTGTCGATGCAGCATCTTTTACCGGACAGAAGGCTAGAGAAGTGTCTGATGAATTCTCTCCTCATGTAGATAAGATCTTAGATTCACATCCATATCTGAAGAATGAAATTGCTCCTGTTGGTATGACCTTAACTGCTACTCTTTTGGCTTGGGTGGTAATGCCTAGGCTTTTGAGGAGATTCCACAAGTATTCAATGCGAAGTCCTGTTGCCATACTTTCTGGAAGCACATCTATTGAGGAAATTCCCTATGAGAAAAGCTTTTGGGGTGCCTTAGAGGATCCTTTGAGATATCTTGTTACCTTCTATGCATTTTCTCAAATGTTAGTGACTCAAACTTCAACATATTTCTCTTTAATTACACAATGGTTTGTTGACTGTGTGCTTGATCTTTGCTTGAAACATATGTCTAAACTTTGATTTGCAGTGGCAAGATGGTTGCACCAACTGCCATAGCATCAGAGTTTGTATCACAGGCGTGCAGGGGGGCTGTCATCCTTTCTCTTGTCTGGTTTATTTATCGCTGGAAAACAAATGTGTTCTCTCGAGCATTGGCCTCCCAAAATTTTTCAGGGCTTGATCGGGAAAAGTTACTTACCCTCGACAAAGTTTCATCTGTTGGCCTATTTGCAATCGGATTAATGGCTTTGGCTGAGGCATCTGGGGTGGCTGTTCAATCTATGTTGACAGTTGGTGGCATTGGAGGTGAGAGCTTGCTGCCAAATGGTTTTGCAGTTTTACTTTCGTTTGACTGATTCCTAGTTTGCTGTCATGTGTCCTCCACTTGATTTGTTTATTCGTAGGGCCGAAGGTTTAACATTGTTCATCATTCTTTTTTCAAATAAAAATAAAAAAGAGAGAAAACTCTTCTCTTGATTATTAAACCTTACCGATGTAGCTCTTTTTGTATTGTTGTGGAGTGGAGTTATGCTCAAGATAACAATCATGTTCTTCGTAATGGTATGCTTAGATTTTTAGAGCGGTAATCAGGCTTGCATACTTTTAATAACTCGAAATATGTATAGCATGATTTAAATCTCTGACTTCTTTGCAGGAGTGGCCACTGCTTTTGCTTCGAGGGATATACTTGGGAATGTTTTAAGTGGCTTAACAATGCAGTTTTCACAACCCTTCTCACTTGGAGATACAATTAAGGTGTGTAAATCATACTTTTTCTCTTTTAGCTTTGGGCAAGGAACCAAGTTGTATCTAGCATTGTTGGGGCACATACAATCCACAAAAGTTGGAATATTTGAAGTGGGACTTCATTTTTTTTCCCCTTCTTTTACTACTATCATTCTTATTCTCCTAATAAAAACGTCACTGAAGTTGATACGTCAATGATGCTTGGTCTTTTAGATGACATTCATCTTTGTATACTATCAAATCCATGTGTACTTTTCAGTCATTGATCTCTCTTTGCATTTACTGGGAGATGATGGCATTGAACAAATTGCTGGAAACTTATAGATTGTTTCTGCAAGTTTGTTCTATTTGTTCTTTCTCATCAACTTCAAAAGCGAACGATTTGCAATTTTCCATTTGCAGGCTGGTGCTATTGAAGGCCAAGTGATTGAAATGGGCCTCATGACGACATCATTATTAAGTGCTGAAAAATTCCCAATCGTTGTTCCAAATTCTCTCTTTTCTAGCCAGGTGAATCTTCTTTTTTTCGTTTTTGCTTTTTTGTGCTTGGATTTTATAATTATTTTATCTTCATGGTCGTTTTATTTTTGTTCGTGAACTCAATGCTTCCCTTATTTAAATTGTTTACTAAAAGTCGAGGCATATTTGACCATTAGTTTCCATAGCCGAACGATGCATATGTGGCAAATAACTTGATTAAGTACATTTGTTGTCATGAAGATGTGTTGCCAATAATATGATTAAATACATTTGTTATCATGGAGATTTAAGTGATATTGGCTTTCTATTTGAAATTAGCGTAGAAGATAGAGTAAATTTGTTGTCCTCTCGATGCCTTTCCTCATGAAGAGCATGTGAATACGTCCAACTTCATTTTTCTGGTAGTCTCGCCAGTAGATTTCTAAATTAAGTTAATTATCCATTTTGATATCTTTATAAATTTTATTAAAAATATACCATTTTTAGCTCCCGTACAGAGAAAAATCGACCAATATTCAACTTTTCGGACTTGGAGATGGTCAATAGTCACGACACGTATGGCAATTGTTCTTATCTTTCACTCGGCAAACTTTCCTGTAATGCTAGATCATTTAATCTATGTTTGATTCTTTAATTCATGCAGGGATTTCTTTGGCATATGATTTGTTGTGTTTTAATGATTTCGCATGAATCTCTTAGCTGATTATGTAATGAAGGTATTTGTTCATTTGGTCCCACATTTTTCAACCCGTTTCTTGAATTTATGCTGAGGACTGCGATGGATTTCTTGGATTAAAGATGGTGATTTTGATCAATTTTACTGTGTGGTTAAATGGGATTATAATATTTACAGGTAATTATAAATAAGTCGCGGGCGCAATGGCGTGCAATCACAAAGAAAATTCCTTTCCAAGTTGCTGATTTTAGTACGGTTTCTAAGATATCAGATGATATTAAGAGTATGCTTAGGTCTCACCCTAAGGTATTCTTGGGCAAGGAGGCTCCTTATTGCTTCCTCTCTCAAATTGAAAGTTCGTATGCAGAGCTGACAATTGGTTGCAACCTTAAAAGGATGGTGAGTCAGTCTAATATTTTGAGTGTCATATGCTAGGAATCACAACTCTCTACGATGGTATGATATGCTCCATTTTGAGCAAGCTCTCGTGGCTTTGCTTTGGGCTTCCCTAAAATCCCTCGTACCAATGGAGATGTATTCCTTACTTATAAATCCATGATCATTCCCTTAATTAACTAACATGGGACTCCCTCCCAGCAATCCTCAACAATCCTCTCTTCGAACAAATTACACCATAGAGCCTCCCTTAAGGCTTATGGAGCCCTTGCACAGCCTCCCCTTAATTGAGGCTCAACTCCTTTCTCGAGAGTTCTCGAACAAAGTACACCTTTTGTTCGACACTTGAGTCACTTTGACTACACTCTCGAGGGTCCCAACTTCTTTGTTCGACATTTGAGGATTCTATTGACATGACTAAGTTAAGAGCATGACTTTGATACCATGTTAGGAATCGCGGATCTCCACAATGATATGATAATGTCCACTTTGAGCATAAGCTCTCATGACTTTGCATACCAATGGTGATGTATTCCTTACTTATAAACCCATGATCTTTCCCTTAATTAGCTAATGTGGGACTCCCTCCATGCAATCATCAACATCATATCCTCCTCGAACTCCTCGACTTGTTGTCCCTTCAAACGTTAGAGTTTCATACTTCAAAATTGTGTTTATGTAGGGTAAAGAAGAACTTTTCTCTACAGAGCAAGATATTCTCCTCCAGTCAGTACAGATCATCAAAGAAAATGGTGCAACCTTGGGTAACTGACGAACAAGTGATAGATGCCAAATGTACTTCGAAAGGTAAGTCTCATACTCATGGAGATTGATCCTAAGCTATTCCCATGCCACGATGTGACTGGACAGCCATAAATTTTCAAGGATGTTTTTTTTCGAGGGATATTATTGAAATGAGTACACAGTTTAAGGGTGTTTCTACAATTTTCTCGAAATTATTTTGCCTTACTATTATATATATACATACACACACGGGCGTACATATATATATCTATATACATACGTGTGTGCATATCTATATATTTTTTTCTTCATCATTAACTTTTATTATACAGTGATAAGTTTAATATAAATGCATAGATTATTATCTTGTACATCAATTATATACCAGATGCATTTTTTGACTCTTTGATTTGATTAATTAAATACTTTGATTGAATGCTTTCAATTTCAATCATGTTTTTGTGTTTAACACTTATAATCATCTAATATTTGTTTTATTGGTTTAGATTCATGCTTGAATAGGGGTGTCCGCTATAACTTAATTGCATAAAACAGTCTTAATATCATACTGTGGTAAAGGTAAAGGGTTCGTGACGATGTTTACTTTGACCTTTCATGTCGTAGGGTAAGATGAATATGCTTTAACTTTTAGACTCTACCTAGCAACCTTATTTAACTTTTTTTTTTTTTTTTTTTCTTAATACCATATCCCAAATCTTAGAGTTACAATGAATTTTTAGATATTTTTTTATTGAACTAACGGTATATAATAACCATCTTATTTTAAAAAGAAAAAGTAGAATCGTTACAAAGAGTTTAACGATAAGAACATAAACTTAATTGAGTTTAAGCTTCACAAAATTTCGTATATGTCCTTCTTTTCAATCCATTTCTAAATATAATCTCTCGGTCATGATTTAGATTTCAAATTTAGTACTGGATTGGCATAATATTCCTTTCACATTTAGAGTCGTCAAAAAATCGAAAATTTGAATCACACCCTCCCAAGTCTTAAACTAGAGAGAATATATTTTTCTAAATGTGGGTTTTTTTTTTTTTTTTTTTTTATATAGTAATAACAATGAGGCATAATTAAATGTGGTTTTTTTTAAAGTTTTGGTAACCTATTTTAAAATTTTTAATTTATTTGATTACAAATAGAAATAAATAAAATAAATAAAGCCTTGAATTAATTTAGGAACTACTAAATTTTGGCCTTCATCACGCTCTCATAAATACATAAGTATTTTAAGAAATGTTCAATAAGTAATCTCCCTGTCAAGGTTGAAAAAATGCAAATACATGTGATATGATAGAACCTATCCTTTTGAAAACATTGTAGCATGGTTTAGGAAACTTTTCAGTCGTGACAGAATTAGATGTGTAGTACTTCCCTATACACAACTCATGCACGCACGCATGGGTCCGCTAGGTAGGCTCACATACCCCTTGGCTCTGCCTCATTAAGCTACTACTGGCTAACGGGATGGCGAACACCATGGAGGTAAAGGACTCGCATAATATCATAGTGAACATAAATGTCGTAAAATATACGTTTGTACTAATCCTAATAGAAAAGTATCTCCATGCATATGATATAGAAATGTATGAGATATATATAGTTTAAAATCATGATATATTAATGCAAGATAATGTGGATTCAATTTTTTTGAAAAAAAATTCACGATATTAATTCATGAGCTTTCAAATTTGTATTAAATAATCCATTAAAATTTAAACTTTGTCTCACATGTCTTTAAATTATTATTTTTTAAATCTTAATAAATCCATAAAATTAAAATTTATATTTAATCATTCTTTCTTCAATTTTAAAATATACTTTAAAATTAAAATTTTAATAACTTATATATTAAAAAATCAATAAAAAAAATAATAATAAATTTTCAATATTCTATTCTTGTCTTGGTCGGATAACATCCTAGATTCCTATTTTAGTTAATCCCCAAGCAAAACGGTGTCGTTTGTCGGACATAACGGTCGCGGTGTTTGCCTTCGCAGCCCGCAATTTGATCCGTTGCACGTGACTTGGGTCCCACATGTTCTCGTGGGCCCCTTCAAAACTGACAGAGTCAACGATTTAACCGCCGATCTTTGTTTAATTACCAATTCTACCCTTCCAACTCCTATTTTGGCAAAAAAAAGTTCCTAGAAAGTAGAAACTCAACAAATGGGCATTTTAGTATATTCTCATCAAATAATCATTGAATCGAGAATGTTAATGATTAGAGCCAATCATTAAAATTCTCGAATTCAACGATTGGTAAATAAAATAATTCGGGAATTTTCATTTACCAATTTTACCCCTTTCGTTTTTATTTTTTATTTTTTTATTTTTGTTCGTTTTACTTTTCTAAAAAAATGTATTTTATATTAATTTTACCATTTTATACACATAATATTTATTTTTATAATTTTATCCGAAAGGTATTTTATGTAGTTTAGGTTATATATTTAGAATGATTCGAGCATAACATAATCGATCTTATTTGTAGAATGATTTGAATCTCAAACAAATATTTAGATATTCTATCAACAAAGTAATCTAAATCTTACGATGATTCCTTACGAGAACAATCAATTAGAATGAAATTAAATTGATTTAGGGTTTTATCATTTGTTAATTACAGGTCTATTCAGAAAGTTGTCTAGGGTTACCGTTAAAACAAGAACCTTTAAATCAAAGAAATTAACGCCTTCTTACATCAAATTCAGATCGACCCAAAAAAAAATAATATAGAATTAGATTATCGAAGATCTAGAAACAAAATTTGGAGTCTTTGTTTTAAATGGAGTCACTCCACAATCAATCTTGATTAATGTGGGACCGCCACCAAATCCACCCCCTTCAAGCCTAACGCCCTTACTGGCATACCGCCTCGTGTCTACCCCCCTTTGAAGAAGAGCGAGAAGGCTAGCACATCGTCCCGTGTCTGGTCCTAACACCATTTGTAACGGCCTAGATCTACCGCTACCAGATATTGTCCTCCTCAAGCTTTCCCTTTCCGGCTTCCCCTCAAGGCTTTAAAATGCGTTTGCTAGTAGAAGATTTCCTCACCCTTATAAATGATGTTTTGTTCTCCTTCCCAACTAATATTTTGTTCTCCTTCCCAGCTAATAATATAAACATAATTTCCACAAAAAAAAAAAAAAAAAAAAAAATTTGAAATTTGAAATTTGAAATTTGAATTTCAATTACCAATTAAAAATGTAAAATAAATAAATAATAAACCAATTTTAGTAAAATTTATAAAGTTTTAAAATGTAATATCTGATACATTAATGAGAAGAAATGGTCTCAACCAAAATTAAAAGAAATAAAGTCCCAACATAATTTAGAAAGTTCCGACAAAAAAAAAAAAAAAAAAAAAAAAAAAAAAAAAAAAAATCCAATCAAAGTGGAANTTTTAGCTATAAAAAAAAAGTATCATACATGATTTTTCTTCCATATATTAATAATAATAATTTTTTAAAAATATTTTTGTTGATGTTATTTTTAAATAAAATTTAGAGGAGATAAAATATAAAATTTATAATTATTTTTATTAATTTAGCGTTAAAAATATATAGAAAATAAAAAAAAAATCTACGAAAGTGCAAAGGTCGCATGAACTCCACGTGGACGGCGGCGATTAGAGGACATAAAAGTAAACAACCAAGTGAATGGGAAAGGGTATAAATGTCTGCCAGAGTGCGTGGCCGAACGTTTGAGGGAAGGAAATTTGTAAATCCCACCGGAGGTTCCGCCGTCAATGGGCATTAAATTCGAAATTCCTCCCATCAATTTCCCAATCATCTCTCATCAATTGTTTCCTTTCATCTCTCTTTCTCTCTCTCTCTTGTTTTATTTTTCCTCTCTCTCTCTCTGTCTCTTGTGACTTCGCCGGAATGTGTTTGATTTGATTTCTTCACTCGATCGCCAAGTTCTTATGTATTTATCCAGAGGAACAAGAGACTAATCCAACACTTCGTGATTCTGTGAAGGAAAAAGAGAGAGGAGAGGGAGGGAAAGTGATGGATTCGCCAACGTCGGGAGGCGAAGGCGATTCAACAACTCGAATCGCGGCTCAATCTTCGGTGGTGGACTCGCTCAAGGGATTTGGATTCACGGGGATCAAAATCGACAAGGACGAGTTGCGGAAGCAGCTCCGGATGCCGCAATACCTTCGTTATGCTATGCGAGATTCCATTCGGCTTCAGGACCCTGGCGCCGGAGAGACCTGGTTGCCTGGTGCTAGATCTATCTCCGGCTCCTCCGTTGTTCCAGAGATTAACGATGGTCCGCCTGAATCGCCTATGGTTGTGTTCATTAATCCCCGAAGTGGTGGTCGCCATGGTCCCTTGCTTAAGGAGAGGCTCCAGATGCTAATTAGCGAAGAACAGGTCCATACATTTCCGAAACTTTCCCCTCCCTTTCTTGCTTTTGAATTTTGTTTAATGCTGTTCAACGATGCCTCTTCATACAAACCTAGGATTTGTAAAATGTTGTTAATCAAAATTTGTTTCGGAGAGTTGGATGTGTTGTTCTTGTTGAGATCAATAATATCTAGTCAGTGATTGAAATCTCCATAGCAAATGGTTCTAAACGTTGGTCCATAATTTCTGTGAAGGTTTTTGACCTAACAGATGTGAAGCCCCATGAATTTGTCCGGTATGGATTGAGATGCCTCGAGTTATTGGCTGGGCTTGGTGATGCTTGTGCTAAAGAGATCCGTGAGAAGATGAGGGTCATGGTATGATTAAAGATCTGAAGCTATATGAATTTTGGTTATGGTGAAAACTAACTGGTTTATCCACAGGTTGCTGGAGGTGATGGCACTGTTGGTTGGGTTCTTGGTTGTCTTTTAGACCTCGAGAAAAGCGGGCGGCTGCCCGTTCCACCAGTAGGAATAATTCCTCTTGGTACTGGCAATGACTTATCCAGAACCTTTGGCTGGGTGAGTTCTCTTATTTCTCATGAAAATTCATATCATATTTACATATCTGATAATGTCATGAGCTGTAGGATTGAATGCTGTTTTCAGGGTGGTTCTTTTCCTTTTGCTTGGAAGTCAGCCATCAAAAAATCCCTTGACAGGGCAACCACTGGTCAGATTCGTAGATTGGATAGGTACTGTTTTTCTTCGTTTTAAGCATAATTATGGCATTGTGAGATCCCATATCGGTTGGGGAGAAGAATGAAGCAACCTTTATAAGGGTGGCATTGTGAGGTCCCACATTGGTTGGGGAGGAGGACGAAGCACCCTTTATAAGGGTGGCACTGTGAGATCCCACATCAGTTGGGGAGGAGAACGAAGCACCCTTTATAAGGGTGGCATTGTGAGATCCCACATTAGTTGGGGAGGAGAATGAAGCACCATTTATAAGGGTGGCATTGTGAGATCCCACATCGGTTGGGGAGGAGAATGAAGCACCCTTTATAAGGGGTGGCATTGTGAGATCCCACATCGGTTGGGGAGGAGAACGAAGCACCCTTTATAAGGGTGTTGAAACCTCTCCCTAGCAGAGGCGTATTAGTTTTAAAAACTATGAGGGGCCTGACGCTTTTTGTTTTAAAATTTTTGAGGGAAAGCCTGAAATGAAAAGTCGAAAGAGGGCAATATCTGCTAGCGGTGGGCCTGGGCCGTTACAAATGGTATCAGAGGCAGACACCGGGCGATGTGCCAGCGAATAGGCTATTCCCCGAAGGGGGTAGACATGAGGCGGTGTGCCAGTAAAGATGCTGGGTCCCGAAGGGGATGAATTTGGTGGTGGCCCCACATCAATGGACGAAAGGAACGAGTGCTAACGAGGATGCTGGGCCCTAAAGGGGGTGGATTGTGAGATCCTACGTCTTGGATAGGAGAACAAAACACCCTTTATAAGGGTGTTGAAACCTCTCCCTAGCAGAAAAGTTTTAAAAACATTGAGGGGTAGCCCGAAATAGAAAACCCGAAAGACAATATCTACTAGCGGTGGGCTTGGGCCGTTACAGGCATGGTGTGCTGGATTGCGGGTTTAGGTTTGTAAATGTGAATGTTTTGGTAGTATAGTTCTCTGTAAATGCAGTGGCTAAGAGTGCTTGGTGCCTCTGCGTAGTGAACGCATCAGTGAAACTAATTATGGCCCCTCATAAGTCTGAATCTTGTGATGCAGTTGGCATGTTACTCTAGCAACCCCATCTACTAAAATCGTGAAATTACCACATTGCATGAAACCTACGGAAGTCCATGCTCTTGATGAGGTTTGTGCACTTTTTCAACTTTTTTTTAATACTTTCATAGTCTAGCTGAATGAAAACACTCTGGATGGGCTCTGGTGCCTTACCATTTTGCCCTTTAATCATTCATCCATTTTTCTTTTGATCATTCAACACTACCCTTTAATTTATCTCATCTTTCTTTCTGTCATCCCTTGTACATTTGGTGGTTAGTGAACAAGCAAAAATATAAATGCTAATCTTTAAAATGCTGCATCTTCTTTTCCAAATAATCTTGTGACAACAAAGATTTGTATCTCAGAGGTAGAAGTGTTTTTTTTTTTTTTTTTAATTTATTTTTGTGGCCGCAGAGCTTGGAAATTGAGGAGTCATTACCAGAGAAAGCCTACTTCCACGAAGGAGTATTTTATAATTACTTCAGCATAGGTATATTAGGCGTTTACATTTAAATAGCCAATGACACTCTCATGAATGATAAATACTGAAGAAACATTATTTACCTGAAAATTTGAAGTTAATTCTGCCATTTACGCAAGTGTCAATATAAAAGAGTATGTATGTTGAACTTGATTCTACGGTCAAAATCAAAGCGGTTAGTACGCAGATATTGGCTCTTTGTCAATATTGAAGAGGTTTTTAGGCAGAAACTAATTTTTAAGTAGTTGCAGTAAAATTCTTTCTTTCTGTCTTTTATTAAGTAATGTTGCAATTATTTCCTTTCTCAGCTAAAACTACATATTATACTGTCATTGAACTGTCTGAAATGGGCTCGTGCAACAATGGCTAACTTTCTAGCTTCAAGCAATATATTAGCTCAATTTTGTTTTTTGAAAGGATAATGTATGCTTTGACATATTTGGTTGGTATTGAAATGCAGTATTGTACTAATGTGGTTTGCAAATCTAAATAAATGCACCTTGTGGATATATCTCTCTATCTCTTTCAGTCAAGGGAGTTAGCTTTAGATCGCAGGTGCAATTTTATTTGTTAGTTTAACAGGGGTGCATTTTGTTTATTTTCATATCGAATGGTTACAAAAAATGCAATCATTTAATGATCTTCATTTGATTGTTTGATCACTTGTTTGTAAGTAGTTTTTTTTTTTTTATTTTGTTCATGCAGGAATGGATGCTCAAGTTGCTTATGGCTTCCACCAACTTCGGGATGAAAAACCTTACCTCGCACAAGGTCCAATTTCTAACAAGGTTGGGCTTTGAACTTAAAAGTCATTTAGAAATTTGGAGTACTTTAATGCAAGTTTCCTTTATTCACTTTATTTTATGAATTAAACCGACAAACAATTAATTTTGAATGCTAATATAAAAACAAAGCCTTCTATAGAATGAATGAGATCAACACATCCAAACTAGAAGGAACGCAACATCTGTTGATAAGAGGGAAGTAAAATCTTTGTGCAGTCCAAAGTATAAGGTGAAGTCTCCTGGAAAATCTGGAGGGATGTTGGTCCTTCATTCCTATGGGATGAAAGGAAAGTCAGGGTGGATGAGGTGAGGGGGGTTATTCTTTATCAATCAAAACTGAAAAAGCCTTTTGAGGATGCAAAATTGTGGTAACTCTTGACTTGACGGATTTATGATGGAGTTTCTTAAAAGATGTTGGCACATTTTTGAAGTTGATCTCTTAAATATGTTCAATGGTTTTTATTGAAACGTAAGGATGAATTCAACTGATAGAGATCTCCTATTACAGCTGATTTATTCTGGCTATAGTTGTAGTCAGGGCTGGTTCTTCACGCCTTGCATTAGTGATCCGAGTTTAAGGTTAGATATTCTACACCGTTTGGGATTGTTGCTTTGTGATTTGGATATGAGTTTTTCAAATATAGAAAACAAGTAGGTTTGTATTTGCTAAACAGAGTTTCTAAGAAAATTTTCTGGTTGTAGGGGCCTTAAACACATCCTAAGGATGCATGTCAAAAAGGTCAATTGTTCCGATTGGGAGGAGGTTTTAATCCCCTCGAGGTATCATGCGCTCTTTGCTTGGCTTAACTTGCATTTGTAATGGTATTTTTTAAGTTCATGCATCCAATATCGTATTGTTGTTGAAATAAACAGAATTTTGTGTATTGAACTGTTGCTTTGAAATGAATATGATAGTGATTAACAGGATCGATGTCATGCAGCAGCCTAATTGTTGTTGCTGCCAATAAAAAAACCTAACCTCTAAAACTAGCTGAATCTTTCTGCTAAGAGGATAACAGTACAATTTTCCGTCATTTATCTGGTTATGAGCCTTAGGACCCATTTTGTTGGGATTAAAGTCTGATTAAGTCCCATTTTGGTGCAGCGCTTTCGCTTTAAATCAATCTCGATCATTTGGTCTGCTCGGTCAAATCAGCTCTCTTGCCTGAATGGTTTTTGCTTCCCAAATTTTTAGGCATTTAACTTGAATCATTTTGTGCAGTGTAAGATCTCTGGTTGCGTTGAATCTCAACAACTATGGTAGTGGGAGACATCCATGGGGAAATCTTACGCCAGAGTACATGGAAAGGGTACATAGTTTACTTACCTTTTCTCTTTACATGATGAAACGTTTCTTATCTGCACATATCACCCAGATTTCTAATTTTTTTTAACTGGATTCTAGCCCAATTACATTTGACAGGATATAATTTCTGTTTATTGCACTAGTTTTGGCCATTTAAAGCTTGGCCATTTTTATTGCGATTCTTAAGGAATCGGAGTTAAGCCCACCGCTAATAGATATTGTCCTTTTTGGGCTTTCCCTTTTAGGGTTTCCACACCCGTATAAAGGGTATGTCGTTCTCCTCCCCAACCAATGTGAGATCTCACAATCCACCCTCATTTGGGGCCCAGCGTCCTCGTTGGCACTCGTTCCTTTCTCCTATCGATGTGGGACCCCCACCAAATCCACTCCTCTTCAGGGCCCAGTGCCCTTGCTAACACATCGCTTCATGTCCACCTCCCTTCGAGACTCAGCCTCCTCGCTGGCAAATCGCCTGGTATCTGGCTCTAATACCATTTTAACGGCTCAAGCCCACCGCTGGCAGATATTATTATCCTTGGACTTTCCCTTTTGGGGTTCCCCTCAAGATTTCTAAAACAACTATACTAGGGAGAGGTTTCCACACCCTTATAAAGGGTGTTGTTCTCTCATCCCCAACCGATATAGGATCTCGCGATATTTGTTAAGGCTAGAGTTCACAAATTTTCTTCTCATTTACGTTAGAAACATTTCATTATAATTTCAGAGAGGATTTGTTGAGGCACATGTTGATGATGGGCTTCTAGAAGTGTTTGGTCTAAAGCAAGGATGGCATGCATCACTTGTTATGGGAGAGGTCATCTCAGCTAAACACATAGTTCAGGTAATGAAATTGTGTGTTGATTCATTCATCAAATTGCTTCAAATTGAAACACTTTGGTAAAAATTGTGGGGTTGCAGGCTGCAGCAATTCGGTTTGAGCTTCGAGGTGGAGAATGGAAACACGCATTTCTACAGATGGATGGAGAGCCATGGAAGCAACCAATGAGCAGAGAATGTTTGACTTATGTTGAAATCAAAAGGGTACCTTCCCAATCACTTATGATCAATGGAGAATAATTTCACCTCCATTCTTGATCCCCTACTGCTCATTCATTCCTTTTAGGATTAACCATTAATGTAAAGCCATCTGTCTGTCCGTCCACCGTTCATCTTCTCCAACGACGGTAAATTTTAATATTATTCTTTTTTCTCTCAAAAATTCTTATAGAGCGAATGTTATACTTAAAAATACTTTTTCTTAAAAGTAAGTTTAAATTCATTATAAATGACATACGTATCGTTCTTAGTTTTTAAGTTTTTAGATTTGTGTTTAACCGATCTCTGAAGTTGTTTTAGGTTTGTGTTTAACCGATCTCTGAAATTTTGTGAGAATATCTAATAAGTTCCTCCACCACAAAACAACTTATAGTTGTTATCAGTATCTTTCCAAAAATATGGTTTAGAAAACACTCATTTGGAAAGATCCAATGCACGTAGAATTCCCTTGAACTAAATAATCCCCACCATTTTGTATACTTAATTCAATTCTTGTACTCATTTCCTTCTCCCTGGCTTCTTTAGGTTTGTTTGTCGATTCGAACACATTTGAGTGAATAAGACATAAATTACCATTCTAAATGTTAATAGTTCGATCTCATCATTGCAATTGTTGGACTAAAATAGATCAGACAAGGTCAATCGTTCGGTCTCATCATTGCAATTGTTGAATGAAAAAAGATCAGGTTTTACATTAATTTGAATGTAGCTTATTGAATAAGACATCAATTATTATTCTGAAGGCGGATAGTTTGGTCTCATCATTGCAATTGTTGAACTAAAAAAAGATCAGGTTTGTACGTCAATTGTGTAGCTCAATGAATAAGACATAAATTATCATTCTAAAGGTCGATAGTTTGGTGTAACTAAGTGAATAAGATATCAATTACCATTCTAAAAGTCAATAGTTCGGTCACATCATCATTGCAAAGTCAATTCAACTCAGTGAATAAAACATTAATTACCATTCTTAAGGTCGATCATTCGGTCTAAGATTATTTATCTTAATATGTCTTTTTTGTAGAATAGCATAGGATATCTATCGTGTGGCCCCCAATTAACCGGTTAAACTACCCGTTTGGTTTATAAATTTTTTAGGTTTGTACATCAATTCAAATGCAGTTTAGTAAATAAGATATCAATTATCATTTTAAAGGTCGATAGTCCGATCTTTTATCTATTTGATCCTTGAATCTTAAAATGTATGATTGATAGTTTGATCTCTATCATTGCAATACTTTTTCTTCCAACAAAAATCTTTGGAAACAAACAACAAACTCACAGACATAAGATAAGAAGAGCCATGGCTGCAGCCAGCAGAGAATCTTTTATCACCATGGAGACACCCTCACCCACCACGCTGTGGCATACGTCGGTGCCATACTTATTCGGCGCCCTCGCTGCCGTTTCAAGTCTTATAGCCATTGCCCTCTTCATCATTGCCTGCTCATATTGCTGGAACGTCTCTGCATCTGTATTGAACAGCCACGCCAGTGCTGCTCGAGCCGCCGACATGGAGTCTGCTCATGGCAAGGGCGGAGATGGCCGGAATCCGCCGCCACCCACGGTGTTTCAGGACAAGCTGTTGGTAATAATGGCGGGAGAAGTTAACCCAAGTTTCATAGCCGCTCCCATGTCGCTGGGTTCAGATTGTAGTAAAGTTACGTGCTGCCGTGAAATGAAGGCCACGGCGGCGGAGCATGGTGGCGCTGATCAGTTGCAGATGGGTCCCACAAGCTCGTTGTTTTCTTTGGGGTAAATATGTAATTTAATCCATGTTTTTCCCTTCTTTTAACTTGATTGTTGATCTTTGAATTCTATTTCTATGTTGATTTTTATTTTCATTAAATTCTTGAAAGAACTTATGTGCAAATATAAAGTATTTTTCACGTTTTTTTTTCCGGTCATTTAGTTTAATAAGCGTGAAACGGGAAGGTTCCAATTTTTGTCCCCGATTAAAAGTACACACCTTGAGCTACGCTCGGGTTGATAGAGATTCTGAAATTGTATTCCCTAGAGAGTGAGTTAAGCTTGGGTTGAGTTGTCTTGTATTTCTCAAAAAAGTGATTCACTTAATGAGATTTAATATGATACCTGTGAGATCAATGAGACTGATGTTCTAATCTTTCTTTTCAAACGTATTGATTTGTTCCCATAAATGAGACCTCCACCCCATATCATGTTGCTATTGGAAGCAGCACCTCATATTTCTTCTCGAGAATCTCGTGATTGTTCCAAAGTAACTAAAAAGAGATTCTTATTCGCGGGATACTCATCCAAAAATTTTTGCAAGATATTTAGTACTATATTTGATATTTTATTATAAGACAAATATCTTTACCATAAGTATCTTTTCATTTATAGTTATTTTCATTTATTACTATTTCCATATCCTTGTAATTTATTTGATTATAAATAGAGAACTTTCACACACAATTTATGTGTGATGGATTAAGCAAACATTCTCATGGTATCAGAGCCCTCTCGGTTTAACAACCCTGATCTTTTCTTTTCAATGGCTTCTGAAATCCTCTACTGTTCTTCTCCACCACCACGGTTGACTTTGACACCGCAGGGGCAGTCGCCATGGCTGCGACATGCGGAGCCGATTGATTACTCTTCGGCCTCACCCTTTTGACCTCCAAATCACCCTTCACCATACTCTTACCTACAACCTCACCTTCTCCAACCAAATCAGTTTCCCTTTAGCCAACATATTCTCTCTCATTTTCTTCCCAATCAACCCTTCATCATTCACAGAAACTCTAATCTAAGGATCCTCATCAGCGTTCTCTTCGAAAATATACGGAATCTTGATAAGCACATCGATCTTTTGCAGAGATTTACTTTTGGAATTTGGGCGCCGCACTGGCCTCTTCATCAACCAAGTCGCCGCCACCCTTCTAGCCAAAATTGGCTCCTTCGCTCACTATGGCGACTCTTCCGGCTTCAACATTGTCTTTGTCCCTTGCACTTGATTTCCCCTTCTACTTGGGTTAGACATATTCTCACCGGAGTCAAGGCAACATCGTCGTTGAGTGAGGATCCTTCTTCATGGGTTAAGACATATTCTCACCGAAGCCAAGGCAGCATCGTCACTGAGCGACGATCTCTCTGCAGTTTTCGATGGCCAAGAAAGTGTTTCTCTACGCCTCTTCCGAACCAGGTTGTTGACATCTTCACAAAAAAGTCTTTCTCGACCTCTCTTTGAATTTTTCAAATCCAAGCTTCACGATCGTTCAAATCCGACGCTCCGCTTGCGGGAGTGCTAAGGATATTTAGTACTGAATTATAGTTAATCATATATATCATATTTGATATTTTATTATAAGACAAATATCTTTATCATAAATATCTTTTCATTTATTATTATTTTCAAATCCTTGTAATTTATTTGATTAGAGAACTTTCACTCACCCTTTAACTGGGGTGGATTAAGCAAACATTCTCAACAACCTAATCATGGTTAACACGGTTTTTTTTTTTTTTTTAAATTGAAATATTATGGACTAAAATTTATATTTAACACTTTTGTTTTTAGTGCTTTAGACAATTTTGAAACGCTTAGTTATAAAATTTAACACCGAGTCGTTTAGCTCGAAAGATATTTATACCTTCCCTTTAAATGGCTGGTTTGAATCTCCATCCCAACATGGAACGTGGAAGTTTAAAGAAAACGCCCACTTTGGATTTAACAAAGGAATTATGGCATTGCCTTTCTCCCTGCATCTCAAAATATGTTTGGAAAAAGATATGGCACAATGGGGAAATTTGGTAGGGAGAAATTTAAGGTTCATATAGTCCTTACTAAAAAAGAGAAGCAATCAAGTGGGATTAGGCAATCACACTCACACAAAAGTCTCACAAACTAGAGGTTTCGTTCGAACGTGGGCTCTACCTATGAGTGTTGATTCGAGTTTAAAATATTATTTTAGAATCTCATATTGTCTGTAGTTGGTTATCATGTTAGTCTCACACATTAGAAGTCCTCAGGTCAAGCCTCGGCTTAGAAGTTTTGCGATATATGAGTGTTGATTCGAGTTCAAATCGTTATTTTGAAATCTCACCTTGTCTGGGTGGTGTAGTTGGTTATCAAGCTAGTCTCACACACTAGAGGTTTATTTTAAAATCTCACCATGTCTAGATAGTGTAGTTGGTAAGGGCTTAGACATTTTTAAAATTATGTTTTTACTTTTTCCTAAACAACGATGTTATTTTGGTTTCTCAAGCTTGTCTGGGTGGTGTATATTTTTACTTTTTCCTGAACAACGATTTCACCGTTGATTCAAGTTCAAATCGTTATTTTGGTTTCTCAGCTTTTCTGAGTGGTGTAGTTGGTTATCACGCTAGTCTCACACACTAGATGTCCTCAATTCGAACATGGAATTAGACATTTTTAAAATTATGTTTTTACTTTTTCCTGAACAACGATTTCACCATTGATTCGAGTTCAAATCGTTATTTAGATTTGTCAGCTTGTCTGGGTGGTGTATTTGGTTATCACGCTAGTCTCACACACTTTTGCGACCGTGAAGTCACCGGATGAATTGCCGAGTAGATAGATCAGATCCGGACGTGGTGCTCCGCGGCGATAAGGACTCGACCCGCTCCTACCCATCTCGGGGTACCATAGCATGTCGGGAATAAGGGGGACATACTGGACGTAATCACTCCCTTGGTTGGGGGCTGTGCCGCCCTGCCTTTACGATCGATACACAGTTGAGTAGGCCGATCACGAACGCTACTGGTGTGGGAGCGATCCTGGTCAGGGAAGGCTAAGACGGCGCCTCGCATATGGGTAGAAAGAGGGCACGCTTATGCCCCGACGGTGGGGCCTTATGGGGAAGGGCCCAGCCCAATAGGGACAACACACCCCCCACTTCAAGCGCACCTCTGTATCGACTTTTTCACTCTTTCTAGTCGGTGGAACCGGTGAACCACGCAAGCAGGTTAGATGCGTGGGGCAGAGGGCTCGTAGTACCCCCTTTTCTTGATCCAGCCTTTTCTTCGCTGAATCACCTACTAACTAAAAGGCAGGCCTGCACGCTGAGACTGACTACTAAGGCAGGCGGTGGACTCTTTCATTAGGGAAGGGAAGAAGGGGCCTAAGCATGGCAGATGCCGTACATACACTTGAGTGGCAAAGGAAAGCGAGATCGTACCTCTTTTTCCAGGCCTGTTCGGACATACGGTTCCCGCGGAAGATCAAGTTGGTGAGCCGTGTGATGGGAAACCTTCCCGCACGGTTCAGAGAGCACTGAATTAGAATGAGAGGTTCACCACCACATCATTGCATGTAAGGGGAGCTCGCTCGATTCGCAAATTGGTCCGACTCGTAATTCACTTCTGACTCCGTGTTCGATAGCCTGACCGTAGTGATGTTAATTGTGGTTACATTCATAAGTAGCTTGGTCCATCTTTATTCCATTTCATATATGTCTGAGGATCCGCATAGCCCTCGATTTATGTGTTATTTATCCATTTTTACTTTTTTTATGCCAATGTTGGTGACTGGAGATAACTCTCTTCAATTATTTCTGGGATGGGAAGGAGTAGGTCTTGGTTCATATTTGTTAATTCATTTCTGGTTTACACGACCTCATGCGAATAAAGTAGCTATAAAAGCTATGTCTGTCAATCGAGTAGGTGATTTTGGATTAGCTCCTGGGATTTCGGGTCGTTTTACTCTCTTTCAACCATTTTTGCTTGTGCTAGTGCCCCTAGAAATTCTTGGATTTCTTGCAATATGAGATTGAATGCCATAACTATGATTTGTATTTTACTTCTTATTGGTGCTGTTGGGAAATCCGCACAGATAGGATCGCATACTTGGTCACCCGATGCTATGGAGTGGCCCACTCCAGTATCCGCTTCGATTCATGCAGCTACTATGGTAACAACTGGCGTTTTCATGATAGCAAGGTTCTCTCCTTTATTTGAATACCCACCTACGGCTTTGATTGTTATTACTTCTGCAGGAGCTACGACGTCATTCCTTGCGGCAACCAACTGGAATATTACAGAACGATCTAAAGAGGGTCATAGCTTATTCAACTTGCAGTCAATTAGGCTATATGATCTTTGCTTGTGGCATCTCTAACTATTCGGTTAGCGTCTTTCACTTAATGAATCACGCGTTTTTCAAAGCATTACTATTCCTGAGTGCAGGTTTGGTGATTCATGCCATGTCGGATGAGCAAGATATGCGGAAGATGGGGGGGCTTGCCTCCTCGTTCCCTTTTACCTATGCCATGATGCTCATGGGCAGCTTATCTCTAATTGGATTTCCTTTTCTAACTGGATTTTATTCCAAAGATGTGATCTTAGAGCTCGCTTACACTAAGTATACCATCAGTGGGAATTTTGCTTTCTGGTTGGGAAGTGTCTATGTCCTTTTCACAGCTTATTACTCTTTTCGTTCACTTTTTCTAACATTTCTAGTACCAACTAATTCATTCGGGCGAGACATCGTAAGATGTCATGATGCGCCCATTCCTATGGCCATTCCTTTAATCCTTCAGGCTCTCGGGAGTCTCTTTGTAGGATACTTGGCCAAAGTGTGACCCGTTAGCCTATAAGTCAGTACTGTGACGAAGCGGCTCTTGCTCACCCGACACGATCGTACGAGGTCACAATTCACCCAACACGATCATCGGTGGTGAACAAGAATTGGGGATCGGATGCGGGCGAAATTCCCGCCAATGGCTGAGATGTTCAGTCGACTCCCTCCCCCTTTGTGGGGTCCGAACCCTACGAGTGAGCAGAAAAGGGAGGAGGAAAGAGGCCCTGGCGAACCGTCATAATTAGTGAACAAGTGTAAGCTTCGCTGCCAGATAGTATGGAGTTCTGACCACACCGAGGGACAGGCCCTGAAGCGAAGGACGGGAACGAGCGGAATCAATGTGTTCAAATTTCTGGCCTTGCACCGACCATCTAATGGACCATGGACTAAACGGCCACTGCCTGAAAGGACTATGTTCATGGGACCGCCGCCCCCCACACACAAGGTACATCTTGCGCCTATGGGCCGCTATAACTATCCAAGAAGACACTCGAAACTGGAAGGATAAAAAACCCACCCGGTGGACTACCGAGCTATAAGTCCCACGACACAGGAGCGGGATTCTCTAAAAAGCCAAGGTCGGGGTGGTCAAGAGGGCCCACTTGGAGACTTGGGATCTCAGCAGGAAATGCGAAGGTTGCAACAATGAAAGCTGGCCGGCCGATAAGCGAAAGAGAATCTACTAGTTGAGTTCTGATTTGAGTAGGCTGATAATAGGGAATACTCTAACCCTGGGAACCATGGTTCGGCTCGACAATTTGTATCTAACGAGATCAACAAAATTCTTAACGAACTAGTTTCATAACATAACTGTTACTATGTCTTCAAGGACTTGGTTCTAAAAAAGAAGAAAGAAGAGAAGAGTGGGTTTCCTCTTCTTCTGGTGTAAGCAAAGAACGTACAACAACTTTAAATGTATTTAAAGCAGGTCCACTAGAACGTGGGAAATTCAAAAGGACGACAACTATCTTATTCGATCATGAACGAGTTGGTCTAAAAAATCTTCCTTGAGGAGAGAGTGGAAACATATACAACCTTGGCCTATGGATTTCTTAACCTCGGGTCAGCCAAAGCGGCCCCTCCAAATCGGTCAGTATTCTGGCGGGTCTACCTAGTGCAGCGCGATCTAGAAGGATCTTTCGAGAAATACCTGATGTTTAGCGGATATGTTTTCATATTGGGTTTCGGACCTTATTCACTAGCCTTATAAGAGCTCCCTCGATCTTATGCTCACCATGTCCCTTGTAGTAGGTGCTTTTTTCTTTTTGGGCACTGGTACCCCAAGCCATTCTCGAAGTGGACCCGACCGCCGTCCAAGATCCCAACAAAGCTGCAATGCGTAAAGAAACCCAACTCGATAGCCCTAACTTCGTTGCTCGGAGGATATATATCACTCTGACCAAGAACATACTGAAAGAATATCATGAGTTGATAGGGGATCAACATATCGAGGATCCTCAGACTGAAGTAAGGAAGCGATCATTCGCGTACACGTTAACTTCGATAAACATTGGTTTAATGCAAGATTCAGTGTGTACTTCCCACCTACATATAGGCCATATAGAAAAGGAGGAACAATGGTCAAATCTAAGAGCAAATCGGTTATTACCTTGTTACGTGAGGAATCTCCTCGATGCAAAAACAGAATGCAAAATAGAATCATAAAAGCAGAAGAAAATCAAAGAAAAACTCAATTCAGATCAGATCAAGAGAAAGAAAAGAAAGAAAAGAG
The DNA here is from genome assembly GCF_002738345.1 of Cucurbita maxima. Taxonomy (NCBI): domain Eukaryota; kingdom Viridiplantae; phylum Streptophyta; class Magnoliopsida; order Cucurbitales; family Cucurbitaceae; genus Cucurbita; species Cucurbita maxima. The sequence continues at coordinate 377,099 of NW_019272053.1, forward strand.
ACCAATAGAATAGGTGAAATCAAGGACAGGATTGAATATGCTTTACCTTGTTCAATCAGTCTTTCATATGCTCAATTGTAAACTCCAGGGACGAAAGAAAAGAGACCTTGTTTACAGTTCAAGAAGTCCATTAGATTTGAATGTGTATAGCATATATCTTTCCTTTCGAAAAAGAAGAAGAAGAAGAAAAAGAACAGACTAAAGCCTAAAAAAGAAATGAGATAGTGAAACCCGAGTGAAATAAGGGAAGGTAATAGAGTATAAGGTGTAGGTCAGGGAATAGAGTCAAAGGTTACGGAGCTAAAAGCACACCAACTTGTAATCGAAGCCTAGTTGGAGAGGATAAGGATAAGGATAATTCATCGAGAGTTGAGTCTTTCCTTGAAACACTTGATTTTGAAGGAGAAAGACTATTATCCTATTTACCGAGTGAAAGAAGCGAGAGGAAAGAAAAGAGCTACTTTGACCTCGTGAAAGAAGGGAGACGAAAGAAGCCGAGGTTCAAGTTTTCGGTTGAGTCTTTCTCTTTTTCTTATGATTTAGAATTGTAAAGGAGAGAAGACGAAGATAGAGTGTTTGAGCTGTTTTCAACAAAGAAGGAGAGGAGCGAAGCAATGAGACCGAAGGGAGAGGAGCTATTATCTATGTACTATGTAATTGAAGAAGCTGTAGAAGAGCACCACCACGATTCAGGTCCCGACACATGGGGGATTAATTCAGCAGCAAGGATCGTGAATAAAGGGAAGGGAAGAATGTTACCAAAATTTTGAAGTCACCCCCGACCGAGACCTAGATGGCAACCTAACCTAGTACGTCATAATTGAGAAAGGGAACACCCCCCTAGGAAAAGCAAAATAACAAAACAAAGAATGTATTGAGAGGCCCACTCTTTGCATTCAGCTGCAAATGGTCATAGTCTAGAGTTCTTACTCGGGCTCGGGCTGTTACCATTAGCACCAAACAAAGAAGCCTTATCCTACAGGAAGACTGCGAAGAGCTCCAGGTGGAAGGGAGTTTTCTTAGCTCCCGATACGCCGAATGCCGAATCCTGACACCAAAGTCCAGTCCAAGATTCATAAGGAATCTTAAGAGCCCAGGGGACATACCTTTCAACCAAATCTAGACATACCTGTATGAGATCGTTAAATTGATCTTCAGGGACAGAGGACGGCCTCTGAACGATAGAATCGTACCTTTCTTTCTAAGACTAAGAATAATCCACTTTCTTTATTAACGAAAACAAAGATAAAAAAGAGAAAAGTGAACCAGTTGATCCTTTCTCCCCTCCTACTTATTAGGATGAAAAGAAGGAATACACCTAGGAATTCCAGAGTGGTTAAGTGAGGCCGGAAAAGGTAAAGGGAGGTTAATTGTCCTATCACTAAGAATACCTCTGAAGGACTACACCGCAAGACTGAATATACAAAGCGGTGCCGAGGTTCAGTCGCACCATCTCTGGTTCTTGGTAATGCCATCTGTCCTTTTGCGCCTCATACGCCGGCTCCAAGAATTTCTTTGATAAAGACTATATGCTGGTAATGCTGGGGCACGCCTTAAAGTAAAGTGCTCCTCCCCAGGTCCACCGTCGTCAACTATCGATGACCTGCCTTCAATGTTCTTACAGTGCTTCATAGTTTTTATCTAGTCTTTCTCGTACACCTGTAGAGCTGCTCATCAAAAAACGTTTCCCAAGTCGTGTTGCAACCAGACGACTCCATCTCTCTCTTGTATTGTGTCCTTCATCCTCAGAATCGGTGTCTGATGGTCTGAATCTCCACTGGAATCTAATTTTGGCATCTTGGCTTCCTCCTTCGATCCGTCTTGAAAGTGCAGGGTAACCCTGGCCGGATCTACTTTCTCGACTGTGTGCTTGCCGCCTAATCCTTCCCAACTCTGGCCGCCTGTAGCTAATGTTTTCCGAGTAGCGTCTCGTAAGCATCTTCGTGCTGAGTCGTCAAAGCAAAAAAGTAGATGCTAAACTAAAGGTGCATCAATGGATACCTTCTGCCTCAAACACTTCTCCAGTGGCTTTACTGGTCGCAGGTCTGCCATTCTCAGTGTCTAGAACTAGAAAAGTCAGAACATCGGCTTACCAATCGCCTACCATGTCTCTTATGTTTTTGGATTTCACTTTCCCTTGCTTCGACACCGTGTTTTGGCTTTACTTCTTTAAAAAGAAAAGTGTCTTTTTCAATCTTTTTTGAATCCACAGCGCAATCGGACAAATATTGATTTTGATGAACAGAAAGAAGGAGGATATATAGATTTGCGTGCGGAAGAACTCTGCCTGAGAAGTTAGCCCGAGAAGATTGAGCTTGAAAGGGGTATCGTACACATTTTATATAAATAAGTGCTTTTGTGGGCTACGGGTGGAGGGCTATGAGATCGTTCACTCAATCCCGGGGAAAGAACTCCCTGAGCCTTAGTTGGAAGCTAAACCAAAGCTAAGCTTGTAGGCTCGTAGAGAAAGCCATTTTGCAGGTATACCCACGGATCTATGTTCCTGAACAGTCTCGGAGAAGGCCACCAGCACTCGACTTACCAGAATGTCCCGTGGCAGCACCATGAAAGTCTTGGTTCCTCTTGGAAGCACCATATAAGTATTGAATTTTAACCGGAAGTCAATTCCCAAGCAAGAAACTTGCTTACCTTCATACTTGGCTCAGTTTTCTTCGAATAGAAAGCAGAGACAACAATTTAAACATCGTTAGCAATCCTCCGATTAGAATCATGAGGGAGAATAAAGTCTCCATAAAAAATAGCTCGACACCTTCACTCTAAACCAAAATCTTCCATGCTATCGCACAGAAGGTCGTACGCCACTGGCAATCAAAACCAAACTTCAGATCCTTACAAGAAGGATTGCTACATAACCAATCCGTGAATGCCAAGGAGTAGAAGGCTTGCAGCTAAGGCCAAAAGCGCACTTTATATATACTAACGCTTTAGAGTTAGAGGGTGGGAAGTAGAGGAAAAAAACTTGGAGTTGCACATTCATGCCCAGAATAGTTATCTCATCTATAGAAGAAGCTGGTATAGAATAGGCTTTTTTTTTTTTTTATCTTCCTTTAGCCTTTCTTTTCGTGATAACTTAAGTTGATTATAGAACGTTAGGAAGTCCTACTGGCACATCCAATCAAACTTTCTCTTGGCTGCTTTCAAACTTGACTTTATCACACTCGATAGCGGGAAACTTTTCGATCACTTTTAGAACTAGTAAGGAAACTAAACAGAACAGGGTTTTCTTTTCCCATAGGTTTCTATCTATCAATTACGAGGGTAGGTACGTCCAGTCAAGTAATCAAAGACTTGGACAATACCGCATACCAAGACTGAACAACAAACAACTTTCCTTCCGGGTGGTCTACCCGTCTCACTTGCTTAGTTGACTAAGGTAAGGTAGCTTAACCTTGAAGAAGGGGCATTTCCCTCTCGTCCTATTGTGGTAAGGTATCAGTCAAGTCTTGGAAGCAAGCAAGTCTCTTAGTGAGTATGGTAATCTTGTCTGGATAGGCAGTCTGGTTGTCTAATTGAGTGGCCCCGCAGTCTGTCCAGCCTAGTTTCCTAAGAATGGTCGATGTCGGCTAAGTTCCCTTTCTTTTGTTTCGGGCCAGCTTTCTCTTGTAAGCATAACTCCCCCTCCTTTCCCCTATACTGAATCCTACCGAGAAGTAGAGGAAGTAGTCTTTGACTGAGTCCCCTAGTCTTCCATTCGATTCGGTCCTAAGAGCGGTCAAAGTCGTAACAGGTCCAGTTGCTTCTTTTGCTTGAGTTCTTGTCCATTCCTGAAGGAAGGAGTTTTGTTGTTGCTCTAGTGAGCGATTTCTCTTTCCAAGCCAATTCTTCGATTGGTCTATTCCTCTAGTCGGCTTTAGATTAAGGTTCACTTCTTTTTATTTCCTTGAGAATGAAAAAGTCCTCATCCTCACCCGCAGCAAGAGCAAGGACTAAGTTTTCTTTCTTTTTGTTCCCTAAGCTTGAAACTGTATAAACAGCAGCCCTGGACAAATTCCTTATTGTGCAAATCGGAGAAAGATACTCAGATAAAGGTGTGTGTGATCGAGTCAATGTGCTTTCCTGGTGGATCACCATCTCTGATGCTTTCTTCTGTGTGTGGTAGGTATGATTTTTTATGTATTAGCGTATAGAACTTCTCTATCTTTTTTGTGGAATGGAGAAAAGGGGCTTGACTTTAGGCCCAGCTGATCTTGGAAAACTCAAGAAGGAGTTCAAGCTTGGAGATTAGCTGCTATTCTTTAGTCCTATCCACTTTTGCTGGATCAAAAGAGGTCTATACGCTTGGTTGATCGCTGATTCTATTTTGCATTCTGTTTTTGCATCTTGATCCGTGATCAGGGCTTTAGTTCTTCTTTGTTAGTTTTTCAAATCTCTGGAAAGATTCTTTCTCTGAGGGCGTCGTGCGCTAGCCCGAACTGATCCGGTGAGGGTAACAAGACTGACTCCATCTGTCTCTCAGATTCGAGAATAACGTATGCCATATATATCTGGAAATGTTAATCGATTTACGGTAATATTCCCTACAGCCCTTTTGCCGGGGATTTCATCTTTTGGAAAGAGACTCCCCTGGCTATGCTTACGAGTTGACTAGCGGTTTCCGAGTCAAATAGCTGAACTGCCAAAAAAGAACCTTGATTGATTCCCATTGTACTCGCCTACTATACTGAAACTCCTAGATCCGAAAACGGAGCCAATCATTCTAATGAATCTATAAGAATATGCTCAAGGGTCCCTCTTTTTGCTGATTGAAGGAGGTATTCCTTTCGCTTGGTAAGCAAGTTGGGTCGATATTCTTAGCCGAGCATCCCCCCCAGAGCCAGAACACAGGGGCCGACCTCCAAGCTTTTCATGAGCACCGGCATAAGTGAATAAGAGAGGGTCACATCTCCGAAGGTGGCGGTATCACCGTCTACAGGTCGAGTCACGAAATCAAAAGTGCAAATACTCTAAGCTGTGTGAATCAAGAAATTCGGGTGATAGACGAAGGCGTTGGTCCGTGCCTTAGGGGCAGTCATCCGCGCCAGTGTATAAAAAGACATTTGAAATTCTTACACGAGGAGAGCTTATGGACAAAAAATGAGGATTCCGATGGCTTTTTCCACTGATCATCAGTGTTCACAAGAGCAAGACGGTTCAATGTCTTACAATGTTAAAGCAGCCAGCATTCTTGTCGGAAGGATTTTTTAGGAGGCCCGGACACCTACCAAACCTGAAGGATGGAACAAGATGATGAAGAAGCCACAAAGAAAGAAGAGGGAAGATATGGAGGAAAACCTGGGAAGAGAACAAGGAGATCTCTGAAAAGGGAAGGCAAGTAAGTAGTAGAAATGTTGAAGAGGAGACAACCCGCTCTTGAACTTCAGACTATGCGCGTTGCGTGCTCGATCTTGCAATCTTGGACAATTGTTTTGATAAACTCTCACTAAACTCAAAAAGAAAGAAGAGAAAGAACTTGGAGTTGGGGCCTACATAACAGGTTGCTTGCTTACCAAGCCATCCTGGCTTCGCTCCTTCCCCTCGTCAACTCGGTAAAGCAATTCCATTGCCTGAACCTATTCTATTGGTCTCACTGCTTCGCTCCTCTCCTCTTCTCGTCGAGCAGCTTCGCTCCTCCAGTTCGATTATTATTCTTGACTTATTATTATATATAAAAACGACTCACTATCAAAATGAAAGACGATCGATTATCTACCCAAGAAGATAGAGAGTCCCACATACGAGAAAAGATCACAAATAGAGTTAAACCAAGTAATATTGCAAAGGCATAATGATAGTAGGGTCGATATATCCCCGCCCTCCGAACCGGACATGAAGGTCTCCCCTCATCTGGCTCTCTGCAGGGGAATCTCCACTCACTGCTTCCCCTAATATCCTCCCTTTACCACAACATAGGGGTTTACAGGAGATCCCAGAGGCTCGCTCGGAAAGGCTGCTATACCATACCTTTTGACTCAACTCGACTCTAGTAGTCACTAGACTCACTATAGTAGTCTGTTCGGTTGCTCTTGCTGAAATCATTACTCTTCATTCTCCCTTGCTCTAGCAATTGCGCTCCCTAGACCACAACCATGTAGTTAGGTAGGGACAATCAATCCGTAGTGACGGGAATGACGGAATGAATGGGGATCCCTATCAATATCAAAATGAAGAATATTTAGAGTTTTCTCCCTTTCTCTCACTCAATAGATGTATCTGGTCTGATACGGCTTAGTAAAGCAATACGAGACGATGGAATGCAATGGGATGGATGGTAGAGGGCTGCCTGCGCCCAAAAGTGATGATTCACTTGTCCCCTTGTCCATAGGGACCTCGTGGCATACAACCGAAATGACTCCCACTAGATAGCCGCCCCTTTCTCTCTTTTTACAGCCTCGTGGACGGACGAAAGAAGGGAAGTTACAGAACGGGACTGTGAAGGCTCGCGAAGTAGACAGCAAACAACAGCTTTTCAGCCCCCTAACATTGTATTGTATATTATTCTAGCGCTAGGCTAGTGCGCCCATTTCTCTAATAATCAGGTCAGCTTTGAAGCTGTCAGCTCTGCAATACTATACTAGTTGTAGGGCGGCGGGAGCTTTAAGAATTTAATATCAAGTAAAGGGGACTCTATCATGATCTTACGAATCTAAAGATCTCAAAATGGAAGAACGAGCTCTTTTGCTCGCCCCTCTCCCTATCTCTAAAGGGGCGTAAGCACTGAACTTGATAGGGGATGAAATTCATTCACTTGCATTATACTACTAGCACTACAAAAAGCTCCGGTCTTAACGCTCTGACTACTGCTGTGCAGCCTTTCCTCGGGTTCGTAGAGTCGGGTTTCCCGTTTACCCACAACGGAGGAGCCACCCCCACCAGGCAGGCGCCCACGGGTCATAATGCACTCTTCGCACAACAAATCCACTTTGAAGTTGACTGATTCGCTCGGCCAATCGTCAGAATGTGTACGAGATACCATAGGGGCCCAATATCTCAATAGCACCTTTTTCTAAAGCTTCGAATGAGATTGAATATCTGAAATGCAGGAACGATCTGACTAGAAAGTCATTCAAAACTTGATTGAAGAACCAGCGTTCATTGAAGAAGCTATAGAGTCGATTACAAAAAGTACTAGTTTGAAAGGCTCATTGGAATTGATCCGCTACGAGATTGACATTATACGCAACATAAGCACCTGAAGTACTAAACAAAATAGGTATTAGTTTGGTAATGGTTGGAGCAGCAAACTCGGATTCGGCAAGAATCTCATTTTTTGGTAGTACGAAGGGGGAATTGGCCCAAAAATTGGATAGGGGTCAAGACGCAGTCGGGTGCCGGCGGCTGACTCAAGTGCCCCCCGAACCGCGCGAAATGGTTGCCTATTACACGGCTCACTAACTCTGCCTGGGGTGGGGGTACCTATTATTCGTCGGCGGTCCAGCGCACCCCTACTTAAAGCTGCTTAATTACGAAGGAAATTCTTTCTTCATCGTGAGAGTTCCCTTTCGTTAAGTGCATCGAGCCAGGAGTGGACATCATCATCATCTGCAGACAAATCCAGATCCTCTTTCATCATTAGCTTAGCTAAAGTGGAATAGTATGACAGGCTTTCCGGAAAATGAAACGAAACCCGCTTGATTGATATGAAAAAGATGCGCTCAAAAAGACCTCCTACACCCCCCTCGCCAAGTGATCGAGTTTAGTCAGAATTTGCTCTATCAGTTGCTCCCGCTCCGGACTGACTTCCTGGAAAGATAGGATTGGGCAATTCCGCCGGTTCTGGAGCTGACCTGATTATTAGAGAAAGGGTAAAGGGCTTTTTTTTTTTTTTATAGAGGTTGAGTAAGGGTGGCGGAGCTTGAGGCTTCTCAGCCGCAGGAACGGGGAACGAATCCTCCAAAAATGGAATGAGTGAGAAATGACTACCACAATCAGCCCTCTCATCACTGACCACTATTTTTTCTTGGTGGGAGTGAACAATGTTTTTTCTGGCGTTCCTTTCTATTGATGAAGAGGTGACCTCGTGCTCTTCAAGAAATTCAGGCAAAAGCCCCCCCGAGCCCGAGTTTACCAGGGATCTTATAGGGGCACCCAAACAAGGTCGCCACCCTCGCCCTTTAGAGATAGAGGCGAAGCAGCTCGACCAATATGGAGAGGGGCGCAACAAAAAGTCTTCAAAAAAAGGCGTCGTAGGCCTCAAACTCATCCGGAGTTGGAGAATGACAAAACACTTTATCAACCAGAATGCATCAACAAAACTGCCCTTCCATATGGATCGTCGTGACATGAACTTTCACTTTGTCAAGAAATTTCGGGACTTCCTATTGATCTTGATTAGTTCCAGCTTGTTGAGAGTTCTCTTTTCTTTCTAGACCGGACCCTTTTTTAGACCGTCTCCTGAATTACCTGCTTATCCCGCATGTGCTTTCGGAGCCCCCCACTCATTCAATGACTTGCTTGTGATTGCAACCATTCCCCGAAAAGGGAGAGAGGAGGGAGTCGTCTGCTCCCGTTTATGTGACGAACCGAAGAACCATCGTTAGGTCCCGAATTCTGCGAACCACCGGATCCAGACCAAGATCTGATCTCCATTACGTGGTACGATATATCTATCGATCCGAAGAACTTTCAGTTGTAAGTCATCTATTCTGCTCCTATCTAAAGTGATGCTAGGTTGCTTCACCTTCACCCTTCACAAAGACAGGTGTAGGTGCGCTTCGCTCGGCCACATGATGAACATGTTTTGAGCTAACTGCATGTCGAGCGCTTAAGCGGAGCTTGTGGTCACTCGTTTCTCACTTGTTCCAATCCTAGTAAAGAGCCTCAGATCCAATTCTACACTACATATGATATTCAATTCCGACCCTTACTAGCTTTTCGCTTTGTTGTACAAAGAGCATGCCCGAGGGGGCTACTACGCTCACCACGCACTTGCATCACCACCAGAGCTTGGCTACCGCTTCGCCCAGCTCCTACGCCTACCACGAACGTCGAATCATCACGTTGCTGCTAAAGCAAGCTAAGTTTCACACGGCGGCCAAAAGACCCTCTCACGGCTGAAGGATCCGCAACACGTTGGAGAGCTTTTAGACCCTAAAACGCCCATTCTCAACGAGTTCTGAAGTGTTCCTCATTCTCACCGCTGCCTTCTTAAGCCGAAAGAAAGCCAGGCAAGAATCTCGGTAGTACGAAGGGGAAGCAGAATCGTATCTGGCAGTGGTTCTTCGGATCGATCACAGATTCTCGGCCCCGTCGTTTGGTTTCCACTACAGTTGACCTCTCTTGTTCTCCTCCCCCTTACACAACTGGGGGTAGGACTCATGTAAACTTCTTCCTGTAGGTCCCCGTTCAGGAAGGCATTTGGAACATCTAATTGGAACAGAGGCCAATCTCGATTCACTGCAATAGAGAGCAGGAGACGAACAGACTGAATCTTGGCTACTGGGGTGGGGTAAATAAGGGCTTCCTCGTAATCGAGACCATATGTTTGAGTCAAGCCTTTAGCTACTAGCTATACCGACCTTTTCCTCCTTTCTCCCAGAAAGCTTCCCTTCACCCAGTCCCGTATCCAATTAGTAGAGATCGAGATGGGGAGACTCAAAATAAGACAAATGCGCATTTCCTCTCTGAATCGAGAGGTATCAGATCGAAGTAACATCAGTTATGTATTCTAATTTCAGTGATTTACGGGAGAACAAAGTGGATTGTTGAGCCAATTCTAGCATGAGAGAACCCATGAGACAGAACACTGTTGGATGCATTCCTTCGATAGCAGGGCTTCCGCCCATCTCAATTGATCAGTCTTCGGTCAGTAATCTCGTACTCTCGACCGGCTCGAACCACTACCGTATCCATGTTCCGGCTCATTCGTATGCTCATCCTATTCATGCCACCAGAACCTGTAATAAACCATCATTTCAAACCATCCTATTACAGGGAATCTTTGGATATCAGTTCGAAGGGAGCGCCGAACACCGAAAGTGAAGTTGCTCCTACCTACAGGAGCATCCGCCTTTTTTCGGGGGATCGAGAAGAGGCAATGGAATTGTGAGACTGATAGGGAGAGGAAATCAGGTGTGAGGTCTGAGGTCAACGGTAATATGTCACCCTGCTTTAATGAGAGTACTCTTTACATTAGGAGCTTCGCCAAGCTGAGCTAGGCTACTTCCCTAATTCAACTAATCAAGTATAAAGGTCAGATTAATAAATAATAGAAATTCAGTATCAAATTCAGTTAGCAAGCATTGACGATAAACAAGTTTATGAAATATTAGATCGATTCGGTCGATTCTTCTTAGGCTGATGAGAATAGGCTCAGGCTCTGTACGGCTTATTTAGTATTTTTTTATGGCGCCCTGTTAAGCGTAAGAGAACATTCCGGTCTTAAGCAGCCAATTTTTCCTAGTATAGTCGTCATTGGATTACCATTCCATTATTTGTTCTGGGGCTTGTATAAGGCTTCGGCCTCCCGATCCGAGAGGGACGCGACGCGAGATGATGATGGGTCAACCGCGACTGGCACTGCTGGTGGAACTGCTGCTTTCCCTCGGTGAATAAGAATCAATCCTCGAATTGTTCTTTGGATAAACGACTGGATTTTGATCTGATACTTCATTCCTATCTGCTTTGTGGATTAAGCGGTGGTGGTGCCTCTCCCACTGCTTATTGGTGGGTTCGAATATGGCACAAGAGTTACTGACTGAATTCAGGTGGACACTGCAATTATGCCTCGATCGAATATCCAAGAGATGACTTGCATACCAACTGTACTGCAGCTAGCTCAAAAGCATATGGATCAACAAGGGTAACTCAAACAGGCTCCGAAGGAGTATAGCTTTGTTGGGGGGTGAACTTACTGCTCCTGGCTTTCCTCATAGGGATAGGTAGACATACATCTTTTTTGGTTCTCGAGGTAAACGACTGATTCTTAGTCAACTCGGTTAGCTTCCTCTGCTTCCGGTGGTGTGCCAACCACTGATGCGGACAAAGGCTAGGTAATGTCTCTCCAACTAACTCTACCCTAGTCACAGGGTCAATAATAGGTTCGGCGGTTCTTGACTTTTTGTTTTGATTGCTTTCAAATTCAAATGGCTTTGGATCTTTTTCTTCACTCGAAGAAGGGGGCATTGAAATTTGGAACTCCTAAATGGAAATAAAAAAAAAAAAGTCTCCTTAAGTAGGACCTACCGGTCTTTACTTGCAACTCTAGTCGAGGTTCTTCTATCACTGTAGTTTACTGCTCCTCAGTGCTATAGAAAAAAGGGGTCGGGTCGTCGGACTTGCTAAACATATACCCTGCAAAGAGCAGGAGCTTCGTTCTTTCAAGACTCGAACAAGACCTCTCAGCCGCCTGTTCGAGAAGGAAATCACAGATGACTCTCTAGATAGAGTGCGTTGGTTGCAGCAGCTGTTTTGGATTTACGTATTTTTTGATAATAGCAAGAGACAAGTCTCGATTTGACAACTCAACAACGGGGCAAGGCCCGATATCGAGAGGAGAATAGATAAGAGGTCCGCTAGTTACGATCTAGCACTATGCTATAGTAACGAGACTAGACTAGACTACCCTGCCTCCTTCTACCCACGGACAACTACTAGACCGCCTCACTCAATATATGCTCGTTTAGTTTAGATCTAAGGAAAGGCGCCTTGACAGACGGGCTTGTTCAGTCTACATAACCTGTCTCCACAACACAGCTCGGTTCCTTTCTCTAAACTCAAACCGAGATCGGGAGAGCACACCCTCGGACCATATTCAATGGGGATGTCAGGCTTATGTACACGTACCTTCAAAGGGGATCGATGCTAAGAGCATCTCTTGCTCGGGGGGTCTTCCTTATAGTATTTAATAGACTTTAGAATCCCGAGACTAAGCAAATCTTAGAGAGCCGGGATGTTCACTTTATAGAGTTAGAGAACGTTTCTTCATTAGTGGGAGTTCAGGTCAGGAGGACCAGTGAACAGGACTTTCAGACAAATATCACTATACTTTTAGAGTACCTTATGTTGAAGCAGATGAGCTAGAGGGGAGCACGATGATGAGCCCTCCCGTGGGAGATGTTCAGGAGCCAGAGCCTCTTAGGATTAGGAGGTCTACTCGAGTCATCCTGAGACCCTACTATTTGACTTATATAGCACATGGAGTTGCACCAGATGAGACTCCATGGAGTAAGCATGAGCTTTGCTTAATGCTATGTAATACATGACATGGAGCCGTAGATGAGGAGATCTATTATCTAATTCGTAATAAGGGGGGTTTGAACCTATCTTCTTTACCTAAGGAAGGTTGCAAATGGATCACTGTAGCGGTGCTCGACTTCTAGCCCTTGCTTACTCTAAGATAGAAGACATCGATTCTCTTTGTACAGTTAGTTTAGCTCACAACTATTCTCGTTCGGATCTCACTAGCAGCATCACTTGATTGAAGAGCAAAACAGGGATGAAGAAAGCTTTTTGATCCCGAAGATTTTGATGATATGTAGATATCCATTAAAAAAGATTCTTCTTCTTTATACGCGCCCGGTGGATTGAAACTCAGAGAGCCGGAAGCTTGCCTACAACCCGCATCGGGTGGCTTGGAAATTCGGCACAAGGTATTCCGGTAGAGAGCTCTTGTTCTTCCAATTGGATTGGGAGCTTTTTAGATTGCTGGAGCTGCAAAGTTACCCAGACTTCCAGTTCTTCTAACTTATGTATGGCTCGAATCTAATCTAAGCCGTGGTTTTCTTCGTGAGGGATCCGTGGTAGCCTCCTGCTTAGGTTAGGGGTCACCTTAGCGATCTGCTTTCTGAGGATACTGGGTCTTCCGCCTTTTATTCTTTTATCAAAGAATCCGCAAAGAAAAGACCACCTTGAAGTATGCATCCATATGGCCTGGCCGCCCCATGAGTTTCTTCTTCGTATTGCGAGCATTATGGATCTTCTAGTTTATAAAAAGGTTCAAGTCCTTCTCTGAAGAAGAAATGTGTCGGTAAGCAGACGCCGCCACTTGGCTTAGTAGGAAGAGGATGAAAGTTTTCCACCTACTCCTTATTATAAGTCTTTTCATAAAAAAAAAAACAGAGTTGGTTGCTGTTAGTGAATTTCACCAAGGTGAGCCTATAAGAAAAGAAGCTTTAAATGAAATTATTCTGAGAAGTTATGATAATGAATGAAGTGGCCTTGATAACGTGCATTATAGCGGTCATGGTCTTGGTGCTGATTACCCCGCCTACCCCTGTAAAGAACTGCTATTATAAGAGAATGAATTAAGATATTATATCATCCTCCTATCTTCGACAAAAAGAACTGTTTTCTTCAATGAAAGAAGAAGGTTAGACCTTTGGGGAAGAAAGACAGATTTTGGCTCCGAGGGGAAAAGCATTGGCTTTCTATCTATCTGTATTGGTCTTTTCACTCCTATACGTATACAGATTTCTTATTGCATAGCAGAGTCAGTCGGGATTCATAGAACCAAAGGAGTAGAAGCATTCGGAGTCAGTCGGGATTCATAGAACAAAAGGAGTAGAATCATTCGGAAACTTCCTAACCACCTGGGTCACAGGTCGATCCTATTGCATGCACCTATGATGGGCCCACTGCTAACCAAAGTGACGATTGAGTTCGTCAAAGTATTAGATTGGCGACCAAGTCCCTTATCCTTCTCGTTTCCAAGGGAGGGGCCAACAGTCCCCGTAGAAAGAAGTTAGGTATGACGTTCAACTGGGCGTCAAGGTACTATTTCCGTCTTCACGGTAAAGACAAAATTTGTGCTATTACTTTAAAAACCTCTATTTTTTGAAAAGCAATCGAGAAAGAAGTATGATCTATGATCTTCTGCTAGCCGAGTCTCCAGCGCTTAATTCTTTGATAGAAACAGACCAACCGAAGCACTTCTGAAGTTCGGAAGAAAATCAGGCTTTAAGGGGAATTGATAGAAGAATTTCAATTTACATCTCTTTAAGTAAGAGAATCCATCTGATTAGCTAACGATGAAGAAAACTGGTCTGACTGTAAAGAATCTGGCTAGAAGCACTAATGGCAGTCCTATAGGTTGATGGACTAGTTAAGTAGGACGTTGCGATCCTTTCTTTTTCTTGCAATAAAGAAAAGCCCCTTTTTAAAAGAACTAGAAATGGGTTTACCGAGACAGTGGAATATCCTAACTATATCCTAATCTCCACCTATTCTTTGCCCTGCCACCACTTCTGATTCAAAGACCAAGTATTACCAATTCCTAGAAAGCAAGCAATCTCCACTGGAGCGGGAATAACTAGAAAAGTACACCGTCAACTGCTTATCCAACTCGTTCGTACCTTTTGTAACCTCGTTGGCTTGGATTCGTCTCCGTCTCAACTCTCTTCCCGTCGCGTACTCGTATGTCCCCCTCCACCTTTACTAATTGGTATGATGACCCGTAAGAGGAAGCAACATAGTCATATTAGCCAGAGCACCCTAAACCGACAACAATAAGACCAACCAACCAAAGAAAGAGGAATAGAAAACGGGACTCGATTGAACGTATCAATATACATTTCCTTTCTATCAACTAAAGTCTGTTCGTTTCTTCTGTCAAAATGAAATGGCAAGAACACATCTTGGGAAAGAACCCCTTTTTCACTCATTTCGTAGATCAAGAAATTCTACACTAGAGCGCAGGGCTTCCTCTTTGTGTTACAGCCCCAGCGGAACGGTCAACTAAGAGTGAACAATTAGAATTGACTAAAGAAGCTAAAGGGGAACAGTCTGAGATTCAGAGTAAATCAAATGAACGTGAACGAGTTGGTCCACTTGCTAATCAGCTTGATCAAGTTGGGCGATTGTTCAAGTAGGTCCTATCGGCTTGACCTCTTTTTGTCGGTAAATCATCACTGTCGTCTGTCAAAAAAATCCATATACAATCAGGAGTGATCGAAGTGCTTCCTGAAACAAGCACGAAGAAAGAAAAGAGATAGTGAATATGCTTTACCCAGTGAAAGAAGGAAAAGGAAAGAATAGAGAACGAGTAAATGAGTGAAAGAAGGAGAATTAATAAGTAGTTAAGGAGAAGAAGAAAGAGGGAAAGAAGTAGAATTAATAAGGAGTTAGTCTTACAGTTCACTCTCAAATCGCTTGAGTTGAGTCTTGACTTTCAGTCGAATGAATAAGGTTCAGGGAATATCAGAAAAGAATTGAATGAATTGACTCTCCCTGTAGAGAAAGGATAGGAAAAGGTGAAGGCAGAGGAAAAGGAAGAAGACACACACTAGATGTTCTCAATTGGAACATGGACTTAGACATTTTAAAATTATGTTTTTACTTTTTCCTGAACAACGATTTCACCGTTGATTCGAGTTCAAATCGTTATTTTGGTTTGTTAGCTTGTCTGGGTGGTGTAGTTGGTTATCACGCTAGTCTCACACACTAGAGGTCCTCAGTTTGAACCTTGGCTCAGACATGTTTAGAATTATGTTTTTACTTTTTTCTGAACAACGATTTCACCGTTGATTCGAGTTCAAATCGTTATTTTGGTTTGTTAGCTTGTCTGGGTGGTGTAGTTGGTTATCACGCTAGTCTCACACACTAGAGGTCCCCAGTTCAATCTTGGGCTCAGACATTTTTAAAATTATGTTTTTACTATTACCTGAACAACGATTTCACCGTTGATTTGAGTTCAAATCGTTATTTTGGTTTGTTAGCTTGTCTGGGTGGTGTAGTTGGTTATCACGCTAGTCTCACACACTAGAGGTCCTCAATTTGAACCTTAGCTCAGACATGTTTATTATTATGTTTTTACTTTTTCTTGAACAACGATTTCACCGTTGATTCGAGTTCAAATCGTTATTTTGGTTTGTTAGCTTGTCTAGGTGGTGAAGTTGGTTATCACGCTAGTCTCACACACTAAAGGTCCCCAGTTCAATCCTGGGCTCAGACATTTTTAAAATTATGTTTTTACTATTACCTGAACAACGATTTCACCGTTGATTTGAGTTCAAAACGTTATTTTTGTTTGTTAGCTTGTCTTGGTGGTGTAGTTGGTTATCACACTTGTCTCACACACTAGTGGTCCCCAGTTCAATCTTGGGCTCAGACATTTTTAAAATTATGTTTTTACTATTACCTGAACAACGATTTCACCGTTGATTCGAGTTAAAATCGTTATTTTGGTCTGTTAGCTTGTCTGGGTGGTGTAGTTGGTTATCACGCTAGTCTCACACACTAGAGGTCCTCAGTTTGAACCTTGCCTCAGACATGTTTAGAATTATGTTTTTACTTTTTTCTGAACAACAATTTCACCGTTTATTCGAGTTCAAATCGTTATTTTGGTTTGTTAGCTCGTCTGGGCGGTGTAGTTGGTTATCATTCTAGTCTCACACACTAGAGGTCCTCAGTTTGAACCTTGGCTCGGACATGTTTAGAATTATGTTTTTACTTTTTTCTGAACAACGATTTCACCGTTTATTCGAGTTCAAATCGTTATTTTGGTTTGTTAGCTTGTCTGGGTGGTGTAGTTGGTTATCACGCTAGTCTCACACACTAGAGGTCCCCAGTTCGAACCTGGGCTCAGACATTTTTAAAATCATGTTTTTACTATTTCAAGAACAACGATTTCACCGTTGATTCGAGTTCAGTTCGAACCTGGGCTCAGACATTTTTAAAATCATGTTTTTACTATTTCAAGAACAACGATTTCACCGTTGATTCGAGTTCAAGTCGTTATTTTGGTTTGTTAGCTTGTCTGGGTGGTGTAGTTGGTTATCAGGCTAGTCTCATACACTATAGGTCCTCAGTTTGAACCTTGGCTCTAACTTGTTTAGAATTATGTTTTTACTTTTTTCTGAACAACGATTTCACCGTTGATTCGAGTTCAAATCGTTATTTTGGTTCGTTAGCTTGTCTGGGTGGTGTAGTTGGTTATCACGCTAGTCTCACACACTAGAGGTCCCCAGTTCGAACCTGGGTTCATGGGTGGTGTAGTTGGTTATCACGCTAGTCTCACACACTAGAGGTCCCCAGTTCGAACCTGGGTTCAGACATTTTTAAAATTATGTTTTTACTATTTTTTGAACAACGATTTCACCGTTGATTCGAGTTCAAATCGTTATTTTGGTTTGTTAGCTTGTCTGGGTGGTGTAGTTGACTATCATTCTAGTCTCACACACTAGAGGTCCTCAGTTTGAACCTTAGCTCAGACATGTTTAGAATTATGTTTTTACTTTTTCTTGAACAACGATTTCACCGTTGATTCGAGTTCAAATCGTTATTTTGGTTTGTTAGCTTGTCTGGGTGGTGTAGTTGGTTATCACGCTAGTCTCACACACTAGAGGTCCTCAGTTTGAACCTTGGCTCAGACATGTTTAGAATTATGTTTTTACTTTTTTCTGAACAACGATTTCACCGTTGATTCGAGTTCAAATCGTTATTTTGGTTTGTTAGCTTGTCTGGGTGGTGTAGTTGGTTATCACACTAGTCTCACACACTAGAGGTCCCCAGTTCGAACTTGGGCACAGACATTTTTAAAATTATGTTTTTTCTATTTCCTGAACAACGGTTTCACCGTTGATTCGAGTTCAAATCGTTATTTTGGTTTGTTACCTTGTCTGGGTGGTGTAGTTGGTTATCATTCTAGTCTCACACACTAGAGGTCCTCAGTATTAACCTTGGCTCAGACATGTTTAGAATTATGTTTTTACTTTTTCTTGAACAACGATTTCACCGTTGATTCGAGTTCAAATCGTTATTTTGGTTTGTTAGCTTGTCTGGGTGGTGAAGTTGGTTATCACGCTAGTCTCACACACTAGAGGTCCTCAGTTTGAACCTTGGCTCAGACATGTTTAGAATTATGTTTTTACTTTTTTCGGAACAACGATTTCCCCGTTTATTCGAGTTCAAATCGTTATTTTGGTTTGCTAGCTCGTCTGGGTGGTGTAGTTGGTTATCATTCTAGTCTCACACAATAGAGGTCCTCAGTTTGAACCTTGGCTCAGACATGTTTAGAATTATGTTTTTACTTTTTTCTGAACAACGATTTCACCGTTTATTCGAGTTCAAATCGTTATTTTGGTTTGTTAGCTTGTCTGGGTGGTGTAGTTGGTTATCACGCTAGTCTCACACACTAGAGGTCCTCAGTTTGAACCTTGGCTCAGACATGTTTAGAATTATGTTTTTACTTTTTTCTGAACAACGATTTCACCGTTGATTCGTGTTCAAATCGTTATTTTGGTTTGTTAGCTTGTCTTGGTGGTGTAGTTGGTTATCACGCTAGTCTCACACATTAGAGGTCCTAAGTTTGAACCTTGGCTCAGACATGTTTAGAATTATGTTTTTACTTTTTTCTGAACAACGATTTCACCGTTTATTCGAGTTCAAATCGTTATTTTGGTTTGTTAGCTTGTCTGGGTGGTGTAGTTGGTTATCACGCTAGTCTCACACACTAGAGGTCCTCAGTTTGAACCTTGGCTCAGACATGTTTAGAATTATGTTTTTACTTTTTTCTGAACAACGATTTCACCGTTTATTCGAGTTCAAATCGTTATTTTGGTTTGTTAGCTTGTCTGGGTGGTGTAGTTGGTTATCACACTAGTCTCACACACTAGGTCCTCAGTTTGAACCTTGGCTCAGACATGTTTAGAATTATGTTTTTACTTTTTTCTGAACAACGATTTCACCGTTTATTCGAGTTCAAATCGTTATTTTGGTTTGTTAGCTTGTCTGGGTGGTGTAGTTGGTTATCAGGCTAGTCTCATACACTATAGGTCCTCAGTTTGAACCTTGGCTCAAACTTGTTTGGAATTATGTTTTTACTTTTTTCTGAACAACGATTTCACCGTTGATTCGAGTTCAAATCGTTATTTTGGTTCATTAACTTGTCTGGGTGGTGTAGTTGGTTATCACGCTAGTCTCACACACTAGAGGTCCTCAGTTTGAACCTTGGCTCAGACATGTTTAGAATTATGTTTTTACTTTTTTCTGAACAACGATTTCACCGTTGATTCGAGTTCAAATCGTTATTTTGGTTTGTTAGCTTGTCTGGGTGGTGTAGTTGGTTATCAGGCTAGTCTCATACACTATAGGTCCTCAGTTTGAACCTTGGCTCAAACTTGTTTGGAATTATGTTTTTACTTTTTTCTGAACAACGATTTCACCGTTGATTCGAGTTCAAATCGTTATTTTGGTTCATTAACTTGTCTGGGTGGTGTAGTTGGTTATCACGCTAGTCTCACACACTAGAGGTCCCCAGTTCAAACCTGGGTTCAGACATGTTTAAAATTATGTTTTTACTATTACCTGAACAACGATTTCACCGTTGATTCGAGTTCAAATCGTTATTTTGGTTCATTAACTTGTCTGGGTGGTGTAGTTGGTTATCACGCTAGTCTCAGACACTAGAGGTCCTCAGTTTGAACCTTGGCTCAGACATGTCTAGAATTATGTTTTTACTTTTTTCTGAACAACGATTTCGCCGTTGATTCGAGTTCAAATCGTTATTTTGTTTTGTTAGCTTGTCTGGGTGGTGTAGTTGGTTATCACGCTAGTCTCAGACACTAGAGGTCCTCAGTTTGAACCTTGGCTCAGACATGTCTAGAATTATGTTTTTACTTTTTTCTGAACAACGATTTCGCCGTTGATTCGAGTTCAAATCGTTATTTTGTTTTGTTAGCTTGTCTGGGTGGTGTAGTTGGTTATCACGCTAGTCTCAGACACTAGAGGTCCTCAGTTTGAACCTTGGCTCAGACATGTCTAGAATTATGTTTTTACTTTTTTCTGAACAACGATTTCGCCGTTGATTCGAGTTCAAATCGTTATTTTGTTTTGTTAGCTTGTCTGGGTGGTGTAGTTGGTTATCACGCTAGTCTCAGACACTAGAGGTCCTCAGTTTGAACCTTGGCTCAGACATGTCTAGAATTATGTTTTTACTTTTTTCTGAACAACGATTTCGCCGTTGATTCGAGTTCAAATCGTTATTTTGTTTTGTTAGCTTGTCTGGGTGGTGTAGTTGGTTATCACGCTAGTCTCAGACACTAGAGGTCCTCAGTTTGAACCTTGGCTCAGACATGTCTAGAATTATGTTTTTACTTTTTTCTGAACAACGATTTCGCCGTTGATTCGAGTTCAAATCGTTATTTTGTTTTGTTAGCTTGTCTGGGTGGTGTAGTTGGTTATCACGCTAGTCTCAGACACTAGAGGTCCTCAGTTTGAACCTTGGCTCAGACATGTCTAGAATTATGTTTTTACTTTTTTCTGAACAACGATTTCGCCGTTGATTCGAGTTCAAATCGTTATTTTGTTTTGTTAGCTTGTCTGGGTGGTGTAGTTGGTTATCACGCTAGTCTCAGACACTAGAGGTCCTCAGTTTGAACCTTGGCTCAGACATGTCTAGAATTATGTTTTTACTTTTTTCTGAACAACGATTTCGCCGTTGATTCGAGTTCAAATCGTTATTTTGTTTTGTTAGCTTGTCTGGGTGGTGTAGTTGGTTATCACGCTAGTCTCAGACACTAGAGGTCCTCAGTTTGAACCTTGGCTCAGACATGTCTAGAATTATGTTTTTACTTTTTTCTGAACAACGATTTCGCCGTTGATTCGAGTTCAAATCGTTATTTTGTTTTGTTAGCTTGTCTGGGTGGTGTAGTTGGTTATCACGCTAGTCTCAGACACTAGAGGTCCTCAGTTTGAACCTTGGCTCAGACATGTCTAGAATTATGTTTTTACTTTTTTCTGAACAACGATTTCACCGTTGATTCGAGTTCAAATCGTTATTTTGTTTTGTTAGCTTGTCTGGGTGGTGTAGTTGGTTATCACGCTAGTCTCACACACTAGAGGTCCTCAGTTTGAACCTTGGCTCAGACATGTTTAGAATTATGTTTTTACTATTACCTGAACAACGATTTCACCGTTGATTCAAGTTCAAATCATTATTTTGGTTTGTTAGCTTGTCTGGGTGGTGTAGTTGGTTATCACGCTAGTCTCACACACTAGAGGTCCTCAGTTTGAACCTTGGCTCAGACATGTTTAGAATTATGTTTTTACTATTACCTGAACAACGATTTCACCGTTGATTCGAGTTCAAATTGTTATTTTGGTTTGTTAGCTTGTCTGGGTGGTGTAGTTGGTTATCATTTTAGTCTCACACACTAGAGGTCCCCAGTTCGAACCTGGGCTGAGACATTTTTAAAATTATGTTTTTACTATTACCTGAACAACGATTTCACCGTTGATTCGAGTTCAAATCGTTATTTTGGTTTGTTAGCTTGTCTGGGTGGTGTAGTTGGTTATCACGCTAGTCTCACACACTAGAGGTCCTCAGTTTGAACCTTGGCTCAGACATGTTTAGAATTATGTTTTTACTTTTTTCTGAACAACGATTTCACCGTTGATTCGTGTTCAAATTGTTATTTTGGTTTGTTAGCTTGTCTGGGTGGTGTAGTTGGTTATCACGCTAGTCTCACACACTAGAGGTCCCCAGTTCGAACCTGGGCTCAGACATTTTTAAAATTATGTTTTTACTATTACCTGAACAACGATTTCACCATTGATTCGAGTTCAAATTGTTATTTTGGTTTGTTAGCTTGTCTGGGTGGTGTAGTTGGTTATCACGCTAGTCTCACACACTAGAGGTCCTCAGTTTGAACCTTGGCTCAGACATGTTTAGAATTATGTTTTTACTTTTTTCTGAACAACGATTTCACCGTTGATTCGAGTTCAAATCGTTATTTTGGTTTGTTAGCTTGTCTGGGTGGTGTAGTTGGTTATCACGCTAGTCTCACACACTAGAGGTCCTCAGTTTGAACCTTGGCTCAGACATGTTTAGAATTATGTTTTTACTTTTTTCTGAACAACGATTTCACCGTTGATTCGAGTTCAAATCGTTATTTTGGTTTGTTAGCTTGTCTGGGTGGTGTAGTTGGTTATCACGCTAGTCTCACACACTAGAGGTCCTCAGTTTGAACCTTGGCTCAGACATGTTTAGAATTATGTTTTTACTTTTTTCTGAACAACGATTTCACCGTTGATTCGAGTTCAAATCGTTATTTTGGTTTGTTAGCTTGTCTGGGTGGTGTAGTTGGTTATCACGCTAGTCTCACACACTAGAGGTCCTCAGTTTGAACCTTGGCTCAGACATGTTTAGAATTATGTTTTTACTTTTTTCTGAACAACGATTTCACCGTTGATTCGAGTTCAAATCGTTATTTTGGTTTGTTAGCTTGTCTGGGTGGTGTAGTTGGTTATCACGCTAGTCTCACACACTAGAGGTCCTCAGTTTGAACCTTGGCTCAGACATGTTTAGAATTATGTTTTTACTTTTTTCTGAACAACGATTTCACCGTTGATTCGAGTTCAAATCGTTATTTTGGTTTGTTAGCTTGTCTGGGTGGTGTAGTTGGTTATCACGCTAGTCTCACACACTAGAGGTCCTCAGTTTGAACCTTGGCTCAGACATGTTTAGAATTATGTTTTTACTTTTTTCTGAACAACGATTTCACCGTTGATTCGAGTTCAAATCGTTATTTTGGTTTGTTAGCTTGTCTGGGTGGTGTAGTTGGTTATCACGCTAGTCTCACACACTAGAGGTCCTCAGTTTGAACCTTGGCTCAGACATGTTTAGAATTATGTTTTTACTTTTTTCTGAACAACGATTTCACCGTTGATTCGAGTTCAAATCGTTATTTTGGTTTGTTAGCTTGTCTGGGTGGTGTAGTTGGTTATCACGCTAGTCTCACACACTAGAGGTCCTCAGTTTGAACCTTGGCTCAGACATGTTTAGAATTATGTTTTTACTTTTTTCTGAACAACGATTTCACCGTTGATTCGAGTTCAAATCGTTATTTTGGTTTGTTAGCTTGTCTGGGTGGTGTAGTTGGTTATAATTCTAGTCTCACACACTAGAGGTCTTCTGTTTGAACCTTGGCTCAGGCATGTTAACATGTTTAGAATTATGTTTTTACTTTTTTCTGAACAACGATTTCACCGTTGATTCGAGTTCAAATCGTTATTTTGGTTTGTTAGCTTGTCTGGGTGGTGTAGTTGGTTATCACGCTAGTCTCACACACTAGAGGTCCTTAGTTTGAACCTTGGCTCAGACATGTTTAGAATTATGTTTTTACTTTTTTCTGAACAACGATTTCACCGTTGATTCGAGTTCAAATCGTTATTTTGGTTTGTTAGCTTGTCTGGGTGGTGTAGTTGGTTATCACGCTAGTCTCACACACTAGAGGTCCTCAGTTTGATCCTTGGTTCAGACATGTTTAGAATTATGTTTTTACTTTTTTCTGAACAACGATTTCACCGTTGATTCGAGTTCAAATCGTTATTTTGGTTTGTTAGCTTGTCTGGGTGGTGTAGTTGGTTATCACGCTAGTCTCACACACTAGAGGTCCTCAGTTTGAACCTTGGCTCAGACATGTTTAGAATTATGTTTTTACTTTTTTCTGAACAACGATTTCACCGTTGATTCGAGTTCAAATCGTTATTTTGGTTTGTTAGCTTGTCTGGGTGGTGTAGGTGGTTATCACGCTAGTCTCACACACTAGAGGTCCTCAGTTTGAACCTTGGCTCAGACATGTTTAGAATTACGTTTTTACTTTTTTCTGAACAACGATTTCACCGTTGATTCGAGTTCAAATCGTTATTTTGGTTTGTTAGCTTGTCTGGGTGGTGTAGGTGGTTATCACGCTAGTCTCACACACTAGAGGTCCTCAGTTTGAACCTTGGCTCAGACATGTTTAGAATTATGTTTTTACTATTACCTGAACAACGATTTCACCGTTGATTCGAGTTCAAATTGTTATTTTGGTTTGTTAGCTTGTCTGGGTGGTGTAGGTGGTTATCACGCTAGTCTCACACACTAGAGGTCCTCAGTTTCAACCTTGGCTCAGACATGTTTAGAATTATGTTTTTACTATTACCTGAACAACGATTTCACCGTTGATTCGAGTTCAAATTGTTATTTTGGTTTGTTAGCTTGTCTGGGTGGTGTAGGTGGTTATCACGCTAGTCTCACACACTAGAGGTCCTCAGTTTCAACCTTGGCTCAGACATGTTTAGAATTATGTTTTTACTATTACCTGAACAACGATTTCACCGTTGATTCGAGTTCAAATTGTTATTTTGGTTTGTTAGCTTGTCTGGGTGGTGTAGGTGGTTATCACGCTAGTCTCACACACTAGAGGTCCTCAGTTTCAACCTTGGCTCAGACATGTTTAGAATTATGTTTTTACTATTACCTGAACAACGATTTCACCGTTGATTCGAGTTCAAATTGTTATTTTGGTTTGTTAGCTTGTCTGGGTGGTGTAGGTGGTTATCACGCTAGTCTCACACACTAGAGGTCCTCAGTTTCAACCTTGGCTCAGACATGTTTAGAATTATGTTTTTACTATTACCTGAACAACGATTTCACCGTTGATTCGAGTTCAAATTGTTATTTTGGTTTGTTAGCTTGTCTGGGTGGTGTAGGTGGTTATCACGCTAGTCTCACACACTAGAGGTCCTCAGTTTCAACCTTGGCTCAGACATGTTTAGAATTATGTTTTTACTATTACCTGAACAACGATTTCACCGTTGATTCGAGTTCAAATTGTTATTTTGGTTTGTTAGCTTGTCTGGGTGGTGTAGGTGGTTATCACGCTAGTCTCACACACTAGAGGTCCTCAGTTTCAACCTTGGCTCAGACATGTTTAGAATTATGTTTTTACTATTACCTGAACAACGATTTCACCGTTGATTCGAGTTCAAATTGTTATTTTGGTTTGTTAGCTTGTCTGGGTGGTGTAGGTGGTTATCACGCTAGTCTCACACACTAGAGGTCCTCAGTTTCAACCTTGGCTCAGACATGTTTAGAATTATGTTTTTACTATTACCTGAACAACGATTTCACCGTTGATTCGAGTTCAAATTGTTATTTTGGTTTGTTAGCTTGTCTGGGTGGTGTAGGTGGTTATCACGCTAGTCTCACACACTAGAGGTCCTCAGTTTCAACCTTGGCTCAGACATGTTTAGAATTATGTTTTTACTATTACCTGAACAACGATTTCACCGTTGATTCGAGTTCAAATTGTTATTTTGGTTTGTTAGCTTGTCTGGGTGGTGTAGGTGGTTATCACGCTAGTCTCACACACTAGAGGTCCTCAGTTTCAACCTTGGCTCAGACATGTTTAGAATTATGTTTTTACTATTACCTGAACAACGATTTCACCGTTGATTCGAGTTCAAATTGTTATTTTGGTTTGTTAGCTTGTCTGGGTGGTGTAGGTGGTTATCACGCTAGTCTCACACACTAGAGGTCCTCAGTTTCAACCTTGGCTCAGACATGTTTAGAATTATGTTTTTACTATTACCTGAACAACGATTTCACCGTTGATTCGAGTTCAAATTGTTATTTTGGTTTGTTAGCTTGTCTGGGTGGTGTAGGTGGTTATCACGCTAGTCTCACACACTAGAGGTCCTCAGTTTCAACCTTGGCTCAGACATGTTTAGAATTATGTTTTTACTATTACCTGAACAACGATTTCACCGTTGATTCGAGTTCAAATTGTTATTTTGGTTTGTTAGCTTGTCTGGGTGGTGTAGGTGGTTATCACGCTAGTCTCACACACTAGAGGTCCTCAGTTTCAACCTTGGCTCAGACATGTTTAGAATTATGTTTTTACTATTACCTGAACAACGATTTCACCGTTGATTCGAGTTCAAATCGTTATTTTGGTTTGTTAGCTTGTCTGGGTGGTGTAGGTGGTTATCACGCTAGTCTCACACACTAGAGGTCCTCAGTTTCAACCTTGGCTCAGACATGTTTAGAATTATGTTTTTACTATTACCTGAACAACGATTTCACCGTTGATTCGAGTTCAAATCGTTATTTTGGTTTGTTAGCTTGTCTGGGTGGTGTAGTTGGTTATCACGCTAGTCTCACACACTAGAGGTCCTCAGTTTGAACCTTGGCTCAGACATGTTTAGAATTATGTTTTTACTTTTTTCTGAACAACGATTTCACCGTTGATTCGAGTTCAAATCGTTATTTTAGTTTGTTAGCTTGTCTGGGTGGTGTAGTTGGTTATCATTCTAGTCTCACACACTAGAGGTCTTCAGTTTGAACCTTGGCTCAGGCATGTTAACATGTTTAGAATTATGTTTTTACTTTTTTCTGAACAACGATTTCACCGTTGATTCGAGTTCAAATCGTTATTTTGGTTCATTAGCTTGTCTGGGTGGTGTAGTTGGTTATCACGCTAGTCTCACACACTAGAGGTCCCCAGTTCAAACCTGGGTTCTGACATGTTTAAAATTATGTTTTTACTATTACCTGAACAACGATTTCACCGTTGATTCGAATTCAAATCATTATTTTGGTTTGTTAGCTTGTCTGGGTGGTGTAGTTGGTTATCACGCTAGTCTCACACACTAGAGGTCCTCAGTTTGAACCTTGGCTCAGACATGTTTAGAATTACGTTTTTACTTTTTTCTGAACAACGATTTCACCGTTTATTCGAGTTCAAATCGTTATTTTGGTTTGTTAGCTTGTCTGGGTGGTGTAGTTGGTTATCACGCTAGTCTCACACACTAGAGGTCCCCAGTTCGAACCTGGGCTTAGACATTTTTAAAATTATGTTTTTACTATTACCTGAACAACGATTTCACCGTTGATTCGAGTTCAAATCGTTATTTTGGTTTGTTAGCTTGTCTGGGTGGTGTAGTTGGTTATCACGCTAGTCTCACACACTAGAGGTCCTCAGTTTGAACCTTGGCTCAGACATGTTTAGAATTATGTTTTTACTTTTTTCTGAACAACGATTTCACCGTTGATTCGAGTTCAAATCGTTATTTTGGTTTGTTAGCTTGTCTGGGTGGTGTAGTTGGTTATCACGCTAGTCTCACACACTAGAGGTCCCCAGTTCGAACCTGGGCTCAGACATTTTAAAAATTATGTTTTTACTATTACCTGAACAACGATTTCACCGTTGATTCGAGTTCAAATCGTTATTTTGGTTTGTTAGCTTGTCTGGGTGGTGTAGTTGGTTATCACGCTAGTCTCACACACTAGAGGNACCTTGGCTCAGACATGTTTAGAATTATGTTTTTACTTTTTTCTGAACAACGATTTCACCGTTGATTCGAGTTCAAATTGTTATTTTGGTTTGTTAGCTTGTCTGGGTAATGTAGTTGGTTATCACGTTAGTCTCACACACTAGAGGTCCCCAGTTCGAACCTGGGCTTAGACATTTTTAAAATTATGTTTTTACTATTACCTGAACAACGATTTCACCGTTGATTCGAGTTCAAATCGTTATTTTGGTTTGTTAGCTTGTCTGGGTGGTGTAGTTGGTTATCACGCTAGTCTCACACACTAGAGGTCCTCAGTTTGAACCTTGGCTCAGACATGTTTAGAATTATGTTTTTACTTTTTTCTGAACAACGATTTCACCGTTGATTCGTGTTCAAATTGTTATTTTGGTTTGTTAGCTTGTCTGGGTGGTGTAGTTGGTTATCACGCTAGTCTCACACACTAGAGGTCCCGAGTTCGAACCTGGGCTCAGACATTTTTTAAATTATGTTTTTACTATTACCTGAACAACGATTTCACCGTTGATTCGAGTTCAAATCGTTATTTTGGTTTGTTAGCTTGTCTGGGTGGTGTAGTTGGTTATCACGCTAGTCTCACACACTAGAGGTCCTCAGTTTGAACCTTGGCTCAGACATGTTTAGAATTATGTTTTTACTATTACCTGAACAACGATTTCACCGTTGATTCGAGTTCAAATCGTTATTTTGGTTTGTTAGCTTGTCTGGGTGGTGTAGTTGATTATCATTTTAGTCTCACACACTAGAGGTCCTCAGTTTGAACCTTGGCTCAGACATGTTTAGAATTATGTTTTTACTTTTTTCTGAACAACGATTTCACCGTTGATTCGAGTTCAAATCGTTATTTTGTTTTGTTAGCTTGTCTGGGTGGTGTAGTTGGTTATCACGCTAGTCTCACACACTAGAGGTCCTCAGTTTGAACCTTGGCTCAGACATGTTTAGAATTATGTTTTTACTATTACCTGAACAACGATTTCACCGTTGATTCGAGTTCAAATCATTATTTTGGTTTGTTAGCTTGTCTGGGTGGTGTAGTTGGTTATCACGCTAGTCTCACACACTAGAGGTCCTCAGTTTGAACCTTGGCTCAGACATGTTTAGAATTATGTTTTTACTATTACCTGAACAACGATTTCACCGTTGATTCGAGTTCAAATTGTTATTTTGGTTTGTTAGCTTGTCTGGGTTGTGTAGTTGGTTATCATTTTAGTCTCACACACTAGAGGTCCCCAGTTCGAACCTGGGCTCAGACATTTTTAAAATTATGTTTTTACTATTACCTGAACAACGATTTCACCGTTGATTCGAGTTCAAATCGTTATTTTGGTTTGTTAGCTTGTCTGGGTGGTGTAGTTGGTTATCACGCTAGTCTCACACACTAGAGGTCCTCAGTTTGAACCTTGGCTCAGACATGTTTAGAATTATGTTTTTACTTTTTTCTGAACAACGATTTCACCGTTGATTCGTGTTCAAATCGTTATTTTGGTTTGTTAGCTTGTCTGGGTGGTGTAGTTGGTTATCACGCTAGTCTCACACACTAGAGGTCCTCAGTTTGAACCTTGGCTCAGACATGTTTAGAATTATGTTTTTACTTNATGTTTTTACTTTTTTCTGAACAACGATTTCACCGTTGATTCGTGTTCAAATTGTTATTTTGGTTTGTTAGCTTGTCTGGGTGGTGTAGTTGGTTATCACGCTAGTCTCACACACTAGAGGTCCCCAATTCGAACCTGGGCTCAGACATTTTTAAAATTATGTTTTTACTATTACCTGAACAACGATTTCACCGTTGATTCGAGTTCAAATCGTTATTTTGGTTTGTTAGCTTGTCTGGGTGGTGTAGTTGGTTANAACCTTGGCTCAGACATGTTTAGAATTATGTTTTTACTATTACCTGAACAACGATTTCACCGTTGATTCGAGTTCAAATCGTTATTTTGGTTTGTTAGCTTGTCTGGGTGGTGTAGTTGGTTATCACACTAGTCTCAGACACTAGAGGTCCTTAGTTTGAACCTTGGCTCTGACATGTTTAGAATTACGTTTTTACTTTTTTCTGAACAACGATTTCACCGTTTATTCGAGTTCAAATCGTTATTTTAACGATTTCACCGTTGATTCGTGTTCAAATTGTTATTTTGGTTTGTTAGCTTGTCTGGGTGGTGTAGTTGGTTATCACGCTAGTCTCACACACTAGAGGTCCCCAGTTCAAACCTGGGCTCAGACATTTTTAAAATTATGTTTTTACTATTACCTGAACAACGATTTCACCGTTGATTCGAGTTCAAATCGTTATTTTGGTTTGTTAGCTTGTCTGGGTGGTGTAGTTGGTTATCACGCTAGTCTCAGACACTAGAGGTCCTCAGTTTGAACCTTGGCTCAGACATGTTTAGAATTACGTTTTTACTTTTTTCTGAACAACGATTTCACCGTTTATTCGAGTTCAAATCGTTATTTTGGTTTATTAGCTTGTCTGGGTGGTGTAGGTGGTTATCACGCTAGTTAGAATTACGTTTTTACTTTTTTCTGAACAACGATTTCACCGTTTATTCGAGTTCAAATCGTTATTTTAGAATTACGTTTTTACTTTTTTCTGAACAACGATTTCACCGTTTATTCGAGTTCAAATCGTTATTTTGGTTTATTAGTTTTACTTTTTTCTGAACAACGATTTCACCGTTTATTCGAGTTCAAATCGTTATTTTGGTTTATTAGCTTGTCTGGGTGGTGTAGGTGGTTATCACGCTAGTCTCACACACTAGAGGTCCTCAGTTTCAACCTTGGCTCAGACATGTTTAGAATTATGTTTTTACTTTTTTCTGAACAACGATTTCACCGTTGATTCGTGTTCAAATTGTTATTTTGGTTTGTTAGCTTGTCTGGGTGGTGTAGTTGGTTATCACGCTAGTCTCACACACTAGAGGTCCCCAGTTCGAACTTGGGCTCAGACATGTTTAGAATTATGTTTTTACTTTTTCCTCAACAACGATTTCACCGTTGATTCGAGTTCAAATCGTTATTTTGGTTTGTTAGCTTGTCTGGGTGGTGTAGTTGGCTATCACGCTAGTCTCACACACTAGAGGTCCTCAGTTTGAACCTTGGCTCAGACATGTTTAGAATTATGTTTTTACTTTTTTCTGAACAACGATTTCACCGTTGATTCGAGTTCAAATCGTTATTTTGGTTTGTTAGCTTGTCTGGGTGGTGTAGTTGGTTATCACGCTAGTCTCACACACTAGAGGTCCTCAGTTTAAACCTTGGCTCAGACATGTTTAGAATTATGTTTTTACTTTTTTCTGAACAACGATTTCACCGTTGATTCGAGTTCAAATCGTTATTTTGGTTTGTTAGCTTGTCTGGGTGGTGTAGTTTGTTATCACGCTAGTCTCACACACTAGAGGTCCTCAGTTTGAACCTTGGCTCAGACATGTTTAGAATTATGTTTTTACTTTTTTCTGAACAACGATTTCACCGTTGATTTGAGTTCAAATCGTTATTTTGGTTTGTTAGCTTGTCTGGGTGGTGTAGTTGGTTATCACGCTAGTCTCATACATTAGAGGTCCTCAGTTTGAACCTTGGCTCAGACATGTTTAGAATTATGTTTTTACTTTTTTCTGAACAACGATTTCACCGTTGATTCGAGTTCAAATCGTTATTTTGGTTTGTTAGCTTGTCTGGGTTGTGTAGTTGGTTATCACGCTAGTCTCACACACTAGAGGTCCTCAGTTTGAACCTTGGCTCAGACATGTTTAGAATTACGTTTTTACTTTTTTCTGAACAACGATTTCAACGTTTATTCGAGTTCAAATCGTTATTTTGGTTTGTTAGCTTGTCTGGGTGGTGTAGTTGGTTATCACGCTAGTCTCACACACTAGAGGTCCCCAGTTCGAACCTTGGCTCAGACATGTTTAGAATTATGTTTTTACTTTTTTCTGAACAACGATTTCACCGTTGATTCGAGTTCAAATCGTTATTTTGGTTTGTTAGCTTGTCTGGGTGGTGTAGTTGGTTATCACGCTAGTCTCACACACTAGAGGTCCCCAGTTCGAACCTTGGCTCAGACATGTTTAGAATTTTGTTTTTACTTTTTTCTGAACAACGATTTCACCGTTGATTCGAGTTCAAATCGTTATTTTGGTTTGTTAGCTTGTCTGGGTTGTGTAGTTGGTTATCACGCTAGTCTCACACACTAGAGGTCCTCAGTTTGAACCTTGGCTCAGACATGTTTAGAATTATGTTTTTACTTTTTTCGGAACAACGATTTCCCCGTTTATTCGAGTTCAAATCGTTATTTTGGTTTGCTAGCTTGTCTGGGTGGTGTAGTTGGTTATCATTCTAATCTCACACACTAGAGGTCCTCAGTTTGAACCTTGGCTCAGACATGTTTAAAATTATGTTTTTACTTTTTTCTGAACAACGATTTCACCGTTTATTCGAGTTCAAATCGTTATTTTGGTTTGTTAGCTTGTCTGGGTGGTGTAGTTGGTTATCACGCTAGTCTCACACACTAATCGTTATTTTGGTTTGTTAGCTTGTCTGGGTGGTGTAGTTGGTTATCACGCTAGTCTCACACACTGGAGGTCATTTTGGTTTGTTAGCTTGTCTGGGTGGTGTAGTTGGTTATCACGCTAGTCTCACACACTGGAGGTCCCCAGTTCGAACCTTGGCTCAGACATTTTTAAAATTATGTTTTTACTATTTCCTGAACAACGATTTCACCGTTGATTCGAGTTCAAATCGTTATTTTGGTTTGTTAGCTTGTCTGGGTGGTGTAGTTGGTTATCACGCTAGTCTCACACACTAGAGGTCCTCAGTTTGAACCTTGGCTCAGACATGTTTAGAATTATGTTTATACTTTTTTCTGAACAACGATTTCACCGTTGATTCGAGTTCAAATCGTTATTTTGGTTTGTTAGCTTGTCTGGGTGGTGTAGTTGGTTATCACGCTAGTCTCACACACTAGAGGTCCTCAGTTTGAACCTTGGCTCAGACATGTTTAGAATTATGTTTTTACTTTTTTCTGAACAACGATTTCACCGTTGATTCGAGTTCAAATCGTTATTTTGGTTTGTTAGCTTGTCTGGGTGGTGTAGTTGGTTATCATTTTAGTCTCACACACTAGATGTCCTCAGTTTGAACCTTGGCTCAGACATGTTTAGAATTATGTTTTTACTTTTTCTTGAACAACGATTTCACCGTTGATTCGAGTTCAAATCGTTATTTTGGTTTGTTAGCTTGTCTGGGTGGTGTAGTTGGTTATCACGCTAGTCTCACACACTAGAGGTCCTCAGTTTGAACCTTGGCTCAGCCATTTTTAGAATTACGTTTTTACTTTTTTCTGAACAACGATTTCACCGTTTATTCGAGTTCAAATCGTTATTTTTGTTTGTTAGCTTGTCTGGGTGGTGTAGTTGGTTATCACGCTAGTCTCACACACTAGAGGTCCCCAATTCGAACCTGGGCTCAGACATGTTTAGAATTATGTTTTTACTTTTTCCTCAACAACGATTTCATCGTTGATTCGAGTTCAAATCGTTATTTTTGTTTCTTAGCTTGTCTGGGTGGTGTAGTTGGTTATCACGCTAGTCTCACACACAAGAGGTCCTCAGCTTGAACCTTGGCTCAGACATGTTTAGAATTATGTTTTTACTTTTTTCTGAACAACGATTTCACCGTTGATTCGAGTTCAAATCGTTATTTTGGTTTGTTAGCTTGTCTGGGTGGTGTAGTTGGTTATCACGCTAGTCTCACACACTAGAGGTCCTCAGTTTGAACCTTGGCTCAGACATGTTTAGAATTTTGTTCTTACTTTTTTCTGAACAACGATTTCACCGTTGATTCGAGTTCAAATCGTTCTTTTGGTTTGTTAGCTTGTCTGGGTGGTGTAGTTGGTTATCACGCTAGTCTCACACACTAGAGGTCCCCAGTTTGAACCTGGGCTCAGACATGTTTAAAATTATGTTTTTACTATTTCCTGAACAACGATTTCACCGTTGATTCGAGTTCAAATCGTTCTTTTGGTTTGTTAGCTTGTCTCGGTGGTGTAGTTGGTTATCACGCTAGTCTCACACTCTAGAGGTCCTCAGTTTGAACCTGGGCTCAGACATGTTTAAAATTATGTTTTTACTATTTCCTGAACAACGATTTCACCGTTGATTCGAGTTCAAATCGTTCTTTTGGTTTGTTAGCTTGTCTCGGTGGTGTAGTTGGTTATCACGCTAGTCTCACACTCTAGAGGTCCTCAGTTTGAACCTGGGCTCAGACATGTTTAAAATTATGTTTTTACTATTTCCTGAACAACGATTTCACCGTTGATTCGAGTTCAAATCGTTCTTTTGGTTTGTTAGCTTGTCTCGGTGGTGTAGTTGGTTATCACGCTAGTCTCACACTCTAGAGGTCCTCAGTTTGAACCTGGGCTCAGACATGTTTAAAATTATGTTTTTACTATTTCCTGAACAACGATTTCACCGTTGATTCGAGTTCAAATCGTTCTTTTGGTTTGTTAGCTTGTCTCGGTGGTGTAGTTGGTTATCACGCTAGTCTCACACTCTAGAGGTCCTCAGTTTGAACCTGGGCTCAGACATGTTTAAAATTATGTTTTTACTATTTCCTGAACAACGATTTCACCGTTGATTCGAGTTCAAATCGTTCTTTTGGTTTGTTAGCTTGTCTCGGTGGTGTAGTTGGTTATCACGCTAGTCTCACACTCTAGAGGTCCTCAGTTTGAACCTGGGCTCAGACATGTTTAAAATTATGTTTTTACTATTTCCTGAACAACGATTTCACCGTTGATTCGAGTTCAAATCGTTCTTTTGGTTTGTTAGCTTGTCTCGGTGGTGTAGTTGGTTATCACGCTAGTCTCACACTCTAGAGGTCCTCAGTTTGAACCTGGGCTCAGACATGTTTAAAATTATGTTTTTACTATTTCCTGAACAACGATTTCACCGTTGATTCGAGTTCAAATCGTTCTTTTGGTTTGTTAGCTTGTCTCGGTGGTGTAGTTGGTTATCACGCTAGTCTCACACTCTAGAGGTCCTCAGTTTGAACCTGGGCTCAGACATGTTTAAAATTATGTTTTTACTATTTCCTGAACAACGATTTCACCGTTGATTCGAGTTCAAATCGTTCTTTTGGTTTGTTAGCTTGTCTCGGTGGTGTAGTTGGTTATCACGCTAGTCTCACACTCTAGAGGTCCTCAGTTTGAACCTGGGCTCAGACATGTTTAAAATTATGTTTTTACTATTTCCTGAACAACGATTTCACCGTTGATTCGAGTTCAAATCGTTCTTTTGGTTTGTTAGCTTGTCTCGGTGGTGTAGTTGGTTATCACGCTAGTCTCACACTCTAGAGGTCCTCAGTTTGAACCTGGGCTCAGACATGTTTAAAATTATGTTTTTACTATTTCCTGAACAACGATTTCACCGTTGATTCGAGTTCAAATCGTTATTTTGGTTTGTTAGCTTGTCTGGGTGGTGTAGTTGGTTATCACGCTAGTCTCACACACTAGAGGTCCTCAGTTTGAACCTTGGCTCAGACATGTTTAGAATTATGTTTTTACTTTTTTCTGAACAACGATTTCACCGTTGATTTGAGTTTAAATCGTTATTTTGGTTTGTTAGCTTGTCTGGGTGGTGTAGTTGGTTATCACGCTAGTCTCACACACTAGAGGTCCTCAGTTTGAACCTTGGCTCAGACATGTTTAGAATTATGTTTTTACTTTTTTCTGAACAACGATTTCACCGTTGATTCGAGTTCAAATCGTTATTTTGGTTTGTTAGCTTGTCTGGGTGGTGTAGTTGGTTAACATTTTAGTCTCACACACTAGAGGTCCTCAGTTTGAACCTTGGCTCAGACATGTTTAGAATTATGTTTTTACTTTTTCTTGAACAACGATTTCACCGTTGATTCGAGTTCAAATCGTTATTTTGGTTTGTTAGCTTGTCTGGGTGGTGTAGTTGGTTATCACGCTAGTCTCACACACTAGAGGTCCTCAGTTTAAACCTTGGCTCAGACATGTTTAGAATTACGTTTTTACTTTTTTCTGAACAACGATTTCACCGTTTATTCGAGTTCAAATCGTTATTTTTGTTTGTTAGCTTGTCTGGGTGGTGTAGTTGGTTATCACGCTAGTCTCACATTCAAATCGTTATTTTTGTTTGTTAGCTTGTCTGGGTGGTGTAGTTGGTTATCACGCTAGTCTCACAAACTAGAGGTCCCCAGTTTGAACCTGGGCTCAGACATGTTTAGAATTATGTTTTTACTTTTTCCTCAACAACGATTTCATCGTTGATTCGAGTTCAAATCGTTATTTTTGTTTCTTAGCTTGTCTGGGTGGTGTAGTTTGTTATCACGCTAGTCTCACACACTAGAGGTCCTCAGTTTGAACCTTGGCTCAGACATGTTTAGAATTATGTTTTTACTTTTTTCTGAACAACGATTTCACCGTTGATTCGAGTTCAAATCGTTATTTTGGTTTGCTAGCTCGTCTGGGTGGTGTAGTTGGTTATCACGCTAGTCTCACACACTAGAGGTCCTCAGTTTGAACCTTGGCTCAGACATGTTTAGAATTATGTTTTTACTTTTTTCTGAACAACGATTTCACCGTTGATTCGAGTTCAAATTGTTATTTTGGTTTGTTAGCTTGTCTGGGTAATGTAGTTGGTTATCACGCTAGTCTCACACACTAGAGGTCCCCAGTTCGAACCTGGGCTCAGACATTTTTAAAATTATGTTTTTACTATTACCTGAACAACGATTTCACCGTTGATTCGAGTTCAAATCGTTATTTTGGTTTGTTAGCTTGTCTGGGTGGTGTAGTTGGTTATCACGCTAGTCTCACACACTAGAGGTCCCCAGTTCGAACCTGGGCTCAGACATTTTTAAAATTATGTTTTTACTATTACCTGAACAACGATTTCACCGTTGATTCGAGTTCAAATTGTTATTTTGGTTTGTTAGCTTGTCTGGGTAATGTAGTTGGTTATCACGCTAGTCTCACACACTAGAGGTCCTCAGTTCGAACCTGGGCTCAGACATTTTTAAAATTATGTTTTTACTATTACCTGAACAACGATTTCACCGTTGATTCGAGTTCAAATTGTTATTTTGGTTTGTTAGCTTGTCTGGGTAATGTAGTTGGTTATCACGCTAGTCTCACACACTAGAGGTCCCCAGTTCGAACCTGGGCTCAGACATTTTTAAAATTATGTTTTTACTATTACCTGAACAACGATTTCACCGTTGATTCGAGTTCAAATTGTTATTTTGGTTTGTTAGCTTGTCTGGGTAATGTAGTTGGTTATCACGCTAGTCTCACACACTAGAGGTCCTCAGTTCGAACCTGGGCTCAGACATTTTTAAAATTATGTTTTTACTATTACCTGAACAACGATTTCACCGTTGATTCGAGTTCAAATTGTTATTTTGGTTTGTTAGCTTGTCTGGGTAATGTAGTTGGTTATCACGCTAGTCTCACACACTAGAGGTCCTCAGTTCGAACCTGGGCTCAGACATTTTTAAAATTATGTTTTTACTATTACCTGAACAACGATTTCACCGTTGATTCGAGTTCAAATTGTTATTTTGGTTTGTTAGCTTGTCTGGGTAATGTAGTTGGTTATCACGCTAGTCTCACACACTAGAGGTCCTCAGTTCGAACCTGGGCTCAGACATTTTTAAAATTATGTTTTTACTATTACCTGAACAACGATTTCACCGTTGATTCGAGTTCAAATTGTTATTTTGGTTTGTTAGCTTGTCTGGGTAATGTAGTTGGTTATCACGCTAGTCTCACACACTAGAGGTCCTCAGTTCGAACCTGGGCTCAGACATTTTTAAAATTATGTTTTTACTATTACCTGAACAACGATTTCACCGTTGATTCGAGTTCAAATTGTTATTTTGGTTTGTTAGCTTGTCTGGGTAATGTAGTTGGTTATCACGCTAGTCTCACACACTAGAGGTCCTCAGTTCGAACCTGGGCTCAGACATTTTTAAAATTATGTTTTTACTATTACCTGAACAACGATTTCACCGTTGATTCGAGTTCAAATTGTTATTTTGGTTTGTTAGCTTGTCTGGGTAATGTAGTTGGTTATCACGCTAGTCTCACACACTAGAGGTCCTCAGTTCGAACCTGGGCTCAGACATTTTTAAAATTATGTTTTTACTATTACCTGAACAACGATTTCACCGTTGATTCGAGTTCAAATTGTTATTTTGGTTTGTTAGCTTGTCTGGGTAATGTAGTTGGTTATCACGCTAGTCTCACACACTAGAGGTCCTCAGTTCGAACCTGGGCTCAGACATTTTTAAAATTATGTTTTTACTATTACCTGAACAACGATTTCACCGTTGATTCGAGTTCAAATTGTTATTTTGGTTTGTTAGCTTGTCTGGGTAATGTAGTTGGTTATCACGCTAGTCTCACACACTAGAGGTCCTCAGTTCGAACCTGGGCTCAGACATTTTTAAAATTATGTTTTTACTATTACCTGAACAACGATTTCACCGTTGATTCGAGTTCAAATTGTTATTTTGGTTTGTTAGCTTGTCTGGGTAATGTAGTTGGTTATCACGCTAGTCTCACACACTAGAGGTCCTCAGTTCGAACCTGGGCTCAGACATTTTTAAAATTATGTTTTTACTATTACCTGAACAACGATTTCACCGTTGATTCGAGTTCAAATTGTTATTTTGGTTTGTTAGCTTGTCTGGGTAATGTAGTTGGTTATCACGCTAGTCTCACACACTAGAGGTCCCCAGTTCGAACCTGGGCTCAGACATTTTTAAAATTATGTTTTTACTATTACCTGAACAACGATTTCACCGTTGATTCGAGTTCAAATTGTTATTTTGGTTTGTTAGCTTGTCTGGGTGGTGTAGTTGGTTATCATTTTAGTCTCACACACTAGAGGTCCTCAGTTTGAACCTTGGCTCAGACATGTTTAGAATTATGTTTTTACTTTTTTCTGAAAAACGATTTCACCGTTGATTCGAGTTCAAATCGTTCTTTTGGTTTGTTAGCTTGTCTGGGTGGTGTAGTTGGTTATCACGCTAGTCTCACACACTAGAGGTCCTCAGTTTGAACCTTGGCTCAGACATGTTTAGAATTACGTTTTTACTTTTTTCTGAACAACGATTTCACCGTTGATTCGAGTTCAAATCGTTATTTTGGTTTGTTAGCTTGTCTGGGTGGTGTAGTTGGTTATCACGCTAGTCTCACACACTAGAGGTCCTCAGTTTGAACCTTGGCTCAGACATGTTTAGAATTATGTTTTTACTTTTTTCTGAACAACGATTTCACCGTTGATTCGAGTTCAAATCGTTATTTTGGTTTGTTAGCTTGTCTCGGTGGTGTAGTTGTTTATCACGCTAGTCTCACACACTAGAGGTCCTCAGTTTGAACCTTGGCTCAGACATGTTTAGAATTATGTTTTTACTTTTTTCTGAACAACGATTTCACCGTTGATTCGAGTTCAAATCGTTATTTTGGTTTGTTAGCTTGTCTGGGTGGTGTAGTTGGTTATCACGCTAGTCTCACACACTAGAGGTCCTCAGTTTGAACCTTGGCTCAGACATGTTTAGAATTATGTTTTTACTTTTTTCTGAACAACGATTTCACCGTTGATTCGAGTTCAAATCGTTGTTTTGGTTTGTTAGCTTGTCTGGGTGGTGTAGTTGGTTATCATTTTAGTCTCACACACTAGAGGTCCTCAGTTTGAACCTTGGCTCAGACATGTTTAGAATTATGTTTTTACTTTTTTCTGAACAACGATTTCACCGTTTATTCGAGTTCAAATCGTTATTTTGGTTTATTAGCTTGTCTGGGTGGTGTAGTTGGTTATCACGCTAGTCTCACACATTAGAGGTCCCCAGTTCGAACCTGGGCTCAGACATGTTTAGAATTATGTTTTTACTTTTTCCTCAACAACGATTTCATCGTTGATTCGAGTTCAAATCGTTATTTTTGTTTCTTAGCTTGTCTGGGTGGTGTAGTTGGTTATCACGCTAGTCTCACACACTAGAGGTCCTCAGTTTGAACCTTGGCTCAGACATGTTTAGAATTATGTTTTTACTTTTTTCTGAACAACGATTTCACCGTTGATTCGAGTTCAAATCGTTATTTTGGTTTGTTAGCTTGTCTGGGTGGTGTAGTTTGTTATCATTTTAGTCTCACACACTAGAGGTCCTCAGTTTGAACCTTGGCTCAGACATGTTTAGAATTATGTTTTTACTTTTTCTTGAACAACGATTTCACCGTTGATTCGAGTTCAAATCGTTATTTTGGTTTGTTAGCTTGTCTGGGTGGTGTAGTTGGTTATCACGCTAGTCTCACACACTAGAGGTCCTCAGTTTGAACCTTGGCTCAGACATGTTTAGAATTATGTTTTTACTTTTTTCTGAACAACGATTTCACCGTTGATTCGAGTTCAAATCGTTATTTTGGTTTGTTAGCTTGTCTGGGTGGTGTAGTTGGTTATCACGCTAGTCTCACACACTAGAGGTCCTCAGTTTGAACCTTGGCTCAGACATGTTTAGAATTATGTTTTTACTTTTTTCTGAACAACGATTTCACCGTTGATTCGAGTTCAAATCGTTATTTTGGTTTGTTAGCTTGTCTGGGTGGTGTAGTTGGTTATCACGCTAGTCTCACACACTAGAGGTCCTCAGTTTGAACCTTGGCTCAGACATGTTTAGAATTATGTTTTTACTTTTTTCTGAACAACGATTTCACCGTTGATTCGAGTTCAAATCGTTATTTTGGTTTGTTAGCTTGTCTGGGTGGTGTAGTTGGTTATCACGCTAGTCTCACACACTAGAGGTCCTCAGTTTGAACCTTGGCTCAGACATGTTTAGAATTATGTTTTTACTTTTTTCTGAACAACGATTTCACCGTTGATTCGAGTTCAAATCGTTATTTTGGTTTGTTAGCTTGTCTGGGTGGTGTAGTTGGTTATTACGCTAGTCTCACACACTAGAGGTCCTCAGTTTGAACCTTGGCTCAAACATGTTTAGAATTATGTTTTTACTTTTTTCTGAACAACAATTTCACCGTTGATTCGAGTTCAAATCGTTATTTTGGTTTGTTAGCTTGTCTGGGTGGTGTAGTTGGTTATCACGCTAGTCTCACACACTAGAGGTCCCCAGTTCGAACCTGGGCTCAGACATGTTTAGAATTATGTTTTTACTTTTTCCTCAACAACGATTTCATCGTTGATTCGAGTTCAAATCGTTATTTTTGTTTCTTAGCTTGTCTGGGTAGTGTAGTTGGTTATCACGCTAGTCTCACACACTAGAGGTCCTCAGTTTGAACCTTGGCTCAGACATGTTTAGAATTATGTTTTTACTTTTTTCTGAACAACGATTTCACCGTTGATTCGAGTTCAAATCGTTATTTTGGTTTGTTAGCTTGTCTGGGTGGTGTAGTTGGTTATCACGCTAGTCTCACACACTAGAGGTCCTCAGTTTGAACCTTGGCTCAGACATGTTTAGAATTATGTTTTTACTTTTTTCTGAACAACGATTTCACCGTTGATTCGAGTTCAAATTGTTATTTTTGTTTGTTAGCTTGTCTGGGTGGTGTAGTTGGTTATCACGCTAGTCTCACACACTAGAGGTCCCCAGTTCGAACTTGGGCTCAGACATTTTTAAAATTATGTTTTTACTATTACCTGAACAACGATTTCACCGTTGATTCGAGTTCAAATCGTTATTTGTGTTTGTTAGCTTGTCTGGGTGGTGTAGTTGGTTATCACGCTAGTCTCACACACTAGAGGTCCTCAGTTTGAACCTTGGCTCAGACATGTTTAGAATTATGTTTTTACTTTTTTCTGAACAACGATTTCACCGTTGATTCGAGTTCAAATCGTTATTTTGGTTTGTTAGCTTGTCTGGGTGGTGTAGTTGGTTATCACGCTAGTCTCACACACTAGAGGTCCTCAGTTTGAACCTTGGCTCAGACATGTTTAGAATTATGTTTTTACTTTTTTCTAAACAACGATTTCACCGTTTATTCGAGTTCAAATCGTTATTTTGGTTTGTTAGCTTGTTTGGGTGGTGTAGTTGGTTATCACGCTAGTCTCACACACTAGAGGTCCTCAGTTTGAACCTTGGCTCAGACATGTTTAGAATTATGTTTTTACTTTTTTCTGAACAACGATTTCACCGTTGATTCGAGTTCAAGTCGTTATTTTGGTTTGTTAGCTTGTCTGGGTGGTGTAGTTGGTTATCATTTGAGTCTCACACACTAGAGGTCCTCAGTTTGAACCTTGGCTCAGACATGTTTAGAATTATGTTTTTACTTTTTCTTGAACAACGATTTCACCGTTGATTCGAGTTCAAATCGTTATTTTGGTTTGTTAGCTTGTCTGGGTGGTGTAGTTGGTTATCACGCTAGTCTCACACACTAGAGGTCCTCAGTTTGAACCTTGGCTCAGACATGTTTAGAATTACGTTTTTACTTTTTTCTGAACAACGATTTTACCGTTTATTCGAGTAAAAATCGTTATTTTGGTTTGTTAGCTTGTCTGGGTGGTGTAGCTGGTTATCACGCTAGTCTCACACACTAGAGGTCCTCAGTTTGAACCTTGGCTCAGACATGTTTAGAATTACGTTTTTACTTTTTTCTGAACAACGATTTCACCGTTGATTCGAGTAAAAATCGTTATTTTGGTTTGTTAGCTTGTCTGGGTGGTGTAGCTGGTTATCACGCTAGTCTCACACACTAGAGGTCCTCAGTTTGAACCTTGGCTCAGACATGTTTAGAATTACGTTTTTACTTTTTTCTGAACAACGATTTCACCGTTGATTCGAGTAAAAATCGTTATTTTGGTTTGTTAGCTTGTCTGGGTGGTGTAGCTGGTTATCACGCTAGTCTCACACACTAGAGGTCCTCAGTTTGAACCTTGGCTCAGACATGTTTAGAATTACGTTTTTACTTTTTTCTGAACAACGATTTCACCGTTGATTCGAGTAAAAATCGTTATTTTGGTTTGTTAGCTTGTCTGGGTGGTGTAGCTGGTTATCACGCTAGTCTCACACACTAGAGGTCCTCAGTTTGAACCTTGGCTCAGACATGTTTAGAATTACGTTTTTACTTTTTTCTGAACAACGATTTCACCGTTGATTCGAGTAAAAATCGTTATTTTGGTTTGTTAGCTTGTCTGGGTGGTGTAGCTGGTTATCACGCTAGTCTCACACACTAGAGGTCCTCAGTTTGAACCTTGGCTCAGACATGTTTAGAATTACGTTTTTACTTTTTTCTGAACAACGATTTCACCGTTGATTCGAGTAAAAATCGTTATTTTGGTTTGTTAGCTTGTCTGGGTGGTGTAGCTGGTTATCACGCTAGTCTCACACACTAGAGGTCCTCAGTTTGAACCTTGGCTCAGACATGTTTAGAATTACGTTTTTACTTTTTTCTGAACAACGATTTCACCGTTGATTCGAGTTCAAATCGTTATTTTGGTTTGTTAGCTTGTCTGGGTGGTGTAGCTGGTTATCACGCTAGTCTCACACACTAGAGGTCCTCAGTTTGAACCTTGGCTCAGACATGTTTAGAATTACGTTTTTACTTTTTTCTGAACAACGATTTCACCGTTGATTCGAGTAAAAATCGTTATTTTGGTTTGTTAGCTTGTCTGGGTGGTGTAGCTGGTTATCACGCTAGTCTCACACACTAGAGGTCCTCAGTTTGAACCTTGGCTCAGACATGTTTAGAATTACGTTTTTACTTTTTTCTGAACAACGATTTCACCGTTTATTCGAGTTCAAATCGTTATTTTGGTTTGTTAGCTTGTCTGGGTGGTGTAGCTGGTTATCACGCT
This sequence comes from Cucurbita maxima, assembly GCF_002738345.1. Taxonomy (NCBI): domain Eukaryota; kingdom Viridiplantae; phylum Streptophyta; class Magnoliopsida; order Cucurbitales; family Cucurbitaceae; genus Cucurbita; species Cucurbita maxima. Next base: position 419,950 of record NW_019272053.1, read on the forward strand.
AGTCTCACACACTAGAGGTCCTCAGTTTGAACCTTGGCTCAGACATGTTTAGAATTACGTTTTTACTTTTTTCTGAACAACGATTTCACCGTTGATTCGAGTAAAAATCGTTATTTTGGTTTGTTAGCTTGTCTGGGTGGTGTAGTTGGTTATCACGCTAGTCTCACACACTAGAGGTCCCCAGTTCGAACCTGGGCTCAGACATGTTTAGAATTATGTTTTTACTTTTTCCTCAACAACGATTTCATCGTTGATTCGAGTTCAAATCGTTATTTTTGTTTCTTAGCTTGTCTGGGTGGTGTAATTGGTTATCACGCTAGTCTCACACACTAGAGGTCCTCAGTTTGAACCTTGGCTCAGACATGTTTAGAATTACGTTTTTACTTTTTTCTGAACAACGATTTCACCGTTTATTCGAGTTCAAATCGTTATTTTGGTTTGTTAGCTTGTCTGGGTGGTGTAGTTGGTTATCACGCTAGGCTCACACACTAGAGGTCCTCAGTTTGAACCTTGGCTCAGACATGTTTAGAATTATGTTTTTACTTTTTCCTCAACAATGATTTCATCGTTGATTCGAGTTCAAATCGTTATTTTGGTTTGTTAGCTTGTCTGGGTGGTGTAGTTGGTTATCACGCTAGTCTCACACACTAGAGGTCCTCAGTTTGAACCTTGGCTCAGACATGTTTAGAATTATGTTTTTACTTTTTTCTGAACAACGATTTCACCGTTGATTCGAGTTCAAATCGTTATTTTGGTTTGTTAGCTTGTCTGGGTGGTGTAGTTGGTTATCACGCTAGTCTCACACACTAGAGGTCCTCAGTTTGAACCTTGGCTCAGACATGTTTAGAATTATGTTTTTACTTTTTTCTCAACAACGATTTCACCGTTGATTCGAGTTCAAATCGTTATTTTGGTTTGTTAGCTTGTCTGGGTGGTGTAGTTGGTTATCACGCTAGTCTCACACACTAGAGGTCCTCAGTTTGAACCTTGGCTCAGACATGTTTAGAATTATGTTTTTACTTTTTTCTGAACAACGATTTCACCGTTGATTCGAGTTCAAATCGTTATTTTGGTTTGTTAGCTTGTCTGGGTGGTGTAGTTGGTTATCACGCTAGTCTCACACACTAGAGGTCCTCAATTTGAACCTTGGCTCAGACATGTTTAGAATTATGTTTTTACTTTTTTCTGAACAACGATTTCACCGTTGATTCGAGTTCAAATCGTTATTTAGGTTTGTTAGCTTGTCTGGGTGGTGTAGTTAGTTATCACGCTAGTCTCACACACTAGAGGTCCTCAGTTTGAACCTTGGCTCAGACATGTTTAGAATTATGTTTTTACTTTTTTCTGAACAACGATTTCACCGTTGATTCGAGTTCAAATCGTTATTTTGGTTTGTTAGCTTGTCTGGGTGGTGTAGTTGGTTATCATTTTAGTCTCACACACTAGAGGTCCTCAGTTTGAACCTTAGCTCAGACATGTTTAGAATTATGTTTTTACTTTTTCTTGAACAACGATTTCACCGTTGATTCGAGTTCAAATCGTTATTTTGGTTTGTTAGCTCGTCTGGGTGGTGTAGTTGGTTATCATTCTAGTCTCACACACTAGAGCTCCTCAGTTTGAACCTTGGCTCAGACATGTTTAGAATTATGTTTTTACTTTTTCTTGAACAACGATTTCACCGTTGATTCGAGTAAAAATCGTTATTTTGGTTTGTTAGCATGTCTGGGTGGTGTAGTTGGTTATCACGCTAGTCTCACACACTAGAGGTCCTCAGTTTGAACCTTGGCTCAGACATGTTTAGAATTATGTTTTTACTTTTTTCTGAACAACGATTTCACCGTTGATTCGAGTTCAAATCGTTATTTTGGTTTGTTAGCTTGTCTGGGTGGTGTAGTTGGTTATCACGCTAGTCTCACACACTAGAGGTCCTCAGTTTGAACCTTGGCTCAGACATGTTTAGAATTATGTTTTTACTTTTTTCTGAACAACGATTTCACCGTTTATTCGAGTTCAAATCGTTATTTTGGTTTGTTAGATCGTCTGGGTGGTGTAGTTGGTTATCATTCTAGTCTCACACACTAGAGGTCCTCAGTTTGAACTTTGGCTCAGACATGTTTAGAATTATGTTTTTACTTTTTCTTGAACAACGATTTCATCGTTGATTCGAGTTCAAATCGTTATTTTTGTTTGTTAGCTTGTTTGGGTGGTGTAGTTGGTTATCACGCTAGTCTCACACACTAGAGGTCCCCCAGTTCGAACCTAGGCTCAGACATTTTTAAAATTATGTTTTTACTATTTCTTGAACAACGATTTCACCGTTGATTCGTGTTTAAATCGTTATTTTTGTTTTTAGCTTGTCTGGGTGGTGTAGTTGGTTATCACGCTAATCTCACACACTAGAGGTCCCCATTTCGAACCTGGGCTCAGACATTTTTAAAATTATGTTTTTACCCTGAACAACGATTTCACCGTTGATTCGAGTTCAAATTGTTATTGAACTTGAGCTCAGACATTTTTAAAATTATGTTTTTACTATTTCCTGAACAACGATTTCACCGTTGATTCGAGTTCAAATCGTTATTTTGGTCTGTTAGCTTGTCTGGGTGGTGTAGTTGGTTATCACGCTAGTCTCACACACTAGAGGTCCTCAGTTTGAACCTTGGCTCAGACATGTTTAGAATAATGTTTTTACTTTTTTCTGAACAACGATTTCACCGTTGATTTGAGTTCAAATCGTTATTTTGGTTTGTTAGCTTGTCTGGGTGGTGAAGTTGGTTATCACGCTAGTCTCACACACTAGAGGTCCTCAGTTTGAACCTTGGCTCAGACATGTTTAGAATTATGTTTTTACTTTTTTCGGAACAACGATTTCCCCGTTTATTCGAGTTCAAATCGTTATTTTGGTTTGCTAGCTCGTCTGGGTGGTGTAGTTGGTTATCATTCTAGTCTCACACACTAGAGTTCCTCAGTTTGAACCTTGGCTCAGACATGTTTAGAATTATGTTTTTACTTTTTTCTGTACAACGATTTCACCGTTTATTCGAGTTCAAATCGTTATTTTGGTTTGTTAGCTTGTCTGGGTGGTGTAGTTGGTTATCACGTTAGTCTCACACACTAGAGGTCCCCAGTTCGAACCTTGGCTCAGACATTTTTAAAATTACGTTTTTTATATTTTCCGAACAACGATTTCACCGTTGATTCGAGTTCAAATCGTTATTTAGGTTTGTTAGCTTGTCTGGGTGGTGTAGTTGGTTATCACGCTAGTCTCACACACTAGAGGTCCCCAGTTCGAACGTGGGCTCAGACATTTTTAAAATTATGTTTTTACTATTTCCTGAACAACGATTTCACCGTTGATTCGAGTTCAAATCGTTATTTTGGTCTGTTAGCTTGTCTGGGTGGTGTAGTTGGTTATCACGCTAGTCTCACACACTAGAGGTCCTCAGTTTGAACCTTGGCTCAGACATGTTTAGAATTACGTTTTTACTTTTTTCTGAACAACGATTTCACCGTTGATTCGAGTTGATTCGAGTTCAAATCGTTATTTTGGTTTGTTAGCTTGTCTGGGTGGTGTAGTTGGTTATCACGCTAGTTTGACACACTAGAGGTCCTCAGTTTGAACCTTGGCTCAGACATGTTTAGAATTACGTTTTTACTTTTTTCTGAACAACGATTTCACCGTTTATTCGAGTTCAAATCGTTATTTTGGTTTGCTAGCTCGTCTGGGTGGTGTAGTTGGTTATCATTCTAGTCTCACACACTAGAGGTTCTCAGTTTGAACCTTGGCTTAGACATGTTTAGAATTATGTTTTTACTTTTTCTTGAACAACGATTTCACCGTTGATTCGAGTTCAAATCGTTATTTTGGTTTGTTAGCTTGTCTGGGTGGTGTAGTTGGTTATCACGCTAGTCTCACACACTAGAGGTCCCCAGTTCAATCCTGGGCTCAGACATTTTTAAAATTATGTTTTTACTATTACCTGAACAACGATTTCACCGTTGATTTGAGTTCAAATCGTTATTTTGGTTTGTTAGCTTGTCTGGGTGGTGTAGTTGGTTATCACGCTAGTCTCACACACTAGAGGTCCTCAATTTGAACCTTAGCTCAGACATGTTTATTATTATATTTTTACTTTTTCTTGAACAACGATTTCACCGTTGATTCGAGTTCAAATCGTTATTTTGGTTTGTTAGCTTGTCTAGGTGGTGAAGTTGGTTATCACGCTAGTCTCACACACTAGAGGTCCTCAGTTTGAACCTTGGCTCAGACATGTTTAGAATTACGTTTTTACTTTTTTCTGAACAACGATTTCACCGTTTATTCGAGTTCAAATCGTTATTTTGGTTTGTTAGCTTGTCTGGGTGGTGTAGTTGGTTATCACGCTAGTCTCACACACTAGAGGTCCCCAGTTCGAACCTGGGCTCAGCCATTTTTAAAATCATGTTTTTACTATTTTAAGAACAACGATTTCACCGTTGATTCGAGTTCAAATCGTTATTTTGGTTTGTTAGCTTGTCTGGGTGGTGTAGTTGGTTATGAGGCTAGTCTCATACACTATAGGTCCTCAGTTTGAACCTTGGCTCAAACTTGTTTAGAATTATGTTTTTGCTTTTTTCTAAACAACGATTTCACCGTTGATTCGAGTTCAAATCGTTATTTTGGTTCGTTAGCTTGTCTGGGTGGTGTAGTTGGTTATCACGCTAGTCTCACACACTAGAGGTCCCCAGTTCGAACCTGGGTTCAAAGGTGGTGTAGTTGGTTATCACGCTAGTCTCACACACTAGAGGTCCCCAGTTCGAACCTGGGTTCAAACATTTTTAAAATTATGTTTTTACTATTACCTGAACAACGATTTCACTGTTGATTCGAGTTCAAATCGTTATTTTGGTTTGTTAGCTTGTCTGGGTGGTGTAGTTGACTATCATTCTAGTCTCACACACTACAGGTCTTCAGTTTGAACCTTAGCTCAGACATGTTTAGAATTATGTTTTTACTTTTTCTTGAACAACGATTTCACCGTTGATTCGAGTTCAAATCGTTATTTTGGTTTGTTAGCTTGTCTGGGTGGTGAAGTTGGTTATCACGCTAGTCTCACACACTAGAGGTCCTCAGTTTGAACCTTGGCTCAGACATGTTTAGAATTATGTTTTTACTTTTTTCCGAACAACGATTTCCCCGTTTATTCGAGTTCAAATCGTTATTTTGGTTTGCTAGCTCGTCTGGGTGGTGTAGTTGGTTATCATTCTAGTCTCACACACTAGAGGTCCTCAGTTTGAACCTTGGCTCAGACATGTTTAGAATTATGTTTTTACTTTTTTCTGAACAACGATTTCACCGTTGATTCGAGTTCAAATCGTTATTTTGGTTTGTTAGCTTGTCTGGGTGGTGTAGTTGGTTATCACGCTAGTCTCACACACTAGAGGTCCTCAGTTTGAACCTTGGCTCAGACATGTTTAGAATTATGTTTTTACTTTTTTCTGAACAACGAATTTACCGTTGATTCGAGTTCAAATCGTTATTTTGGTTTGTTAGCTTGTCTAGGTGGTGTAGTTAGTTATCACGCTAGTCTCACATACTAGAGGTCCCCAATTCGAACCTAGGTTCAGACATTTTTAAAATTATGTTTTTACTTTTTCCTGAACAACGATTTCACTGTTGATTCGAGTTCAAATCGTTATTTTGGTTTGTTAACTTGTCTGGGTGGTGCAGTTGGTTATCACGCTAGTCTCACACACTAGAGGTCCTTAGTTTGAACCTTGGCTCAGACATGTTTAGAATTATGTTTTTACTTTTTCTTGAACAATGATTTCACCGTTGATTCGAGTTCAAATCGTTATTTTGGTTTGTTAGCTTGTCTGGGTGGTGTAGTTGGTTATCACGCTAGTCTCACACACTAGAGGTCCTCAGTTTGAACCTTGGCTCAGACATGTTTAGAATTATGTTTTTACTTTTTTCTGAACAACGATTTCACCGTTGATTCGAGTTCAAATCGTTATTTTGGTTTGTTAGCTTGTCTGGGTGGTGTAGTTGGTTATCACGCTAGTCTCACACACTAGAGGTCCTCAGTTTGAACCTTGGCTCAGACATGTTTAGAATTATGTTTTTACTTTTTCTTGAACAATGATTTCACCGTTGATTCGAGTTCAAATCGTTATTTTGGTTTGTTAGCTCGTCTGGGTGGTGTAGTTGGTTATCACGCTAGTCTCACACACTAGAGGTCCTCAGTTTGAACCTTGGCTCTGACATGTTTAGAATTATGTTTTTACTTTTTTCTGAACAACGATTTCACCGTTTATTCGAGTTCAAATTGTTATTTTGGTTTGTTAGCTTGTCTGGGTGGTGTAGTTGGTTATCACGCTAGTCTCACACTAGAGGTCCTCAGTTTGAACCTTGGCTCAGACATGTTTAGAATTATGTTTTTACTTTTTTCTGAACAACGATTTCACCGTTGATTCGAGTTCAAATCGTTATTTTGGTTTGTTAGCTTGTCTGGGTGGTGTAGTTGGTTATCACGCTAGTCTCACACACTAGAGGTCCTCAGTTTGAACCTTGGCTCAGACATGTTTAGAATTATGTTTTTACTTTTTTCTGAACAACGATTTCACCGTTGATTCGAGTTCAAATCGTTATTTTGGTTTGTTAGCTTGTCTGGGTGGTGTAGTTGGTTATCACGCTAGTCTCGCACACTAGAGGTCCTCAGTTTGAACCTTGGCTCAGACATGTTTATAATTATGTTTTTACTTTTTTCTGAACAACGATTTCACCGTTTATTCGAGTTCAAATCGTTATTTTGGTTTGTTAGATTGTCTGGATGGTGTAGTTGGTTATCATTCTAGTCTCACACCTAGAGGTCCTCAGTTTGAACCTTGGCTCAGACATGTTTAGAATTATGTTTTTACTTTTTTCTGAACAACAATTTCACCGTTTATTCGAGTTCAAATCGTTATTTTTGTTTGTTAGCTTGTCTGGGTGGTGTTGTTGGTTATCACGCTAGTCTCACACACTAGAGGTCCTCAGTTTGAACTTTGGCTTAGACATGTTTAGAATTATGTTTTTACTTTTTCTTGAACAACGATTTCACCGTTGATTCGAGTTCAAATCGTTATTTTGGTTTGTTAGCTTGTCTGGGTGGTGTAGTTGGTTATCACGCTAGTCTCACACACTAGAGGTCCTCAGTTTGAACCTTGGCTCAGACATGTTTAGAATTATGTTTTTACTTTTTTCTGAACAACGATTTCACCGTTGATTCGAGTTCAAATCGTTATTTTGGTTTGTTAGCTTGTCTGGGTGGTGTAGTTGGTTATCACGCTAGTCTCACACACTAGAGGTCCTCAGTTTGAACCTTGGTTCAGACATTTTTATAATTATGTTTTTACTTTTTTCTGAACAACGATTTCACCGTTTATTCGAGTTCAAATCGTTATTTTGGTTTGTTAGATCGTCTGGGTGGTGTAGTTGGTTATCATTCTAGTCTCACACACTAGAGGTCCTCAGTTTGAACTTTGGCTCAGACATGTTTAGAATTATGTTTTTACTTTTTCTTGAACAACGATTTCACCGTTGATTCGAGTTCAAATCGTTATTTTGGTTTGTTAGCTTGTCTGGGTGGTGTAGTTGGTTATCACGCTAGTCTCACACACTAGAGGTCCTCAGTTTGAACCTTGGCTCAGACATGTTTAGAATTATGTTTTTACTTTTTTCTGAACAACGATTTCACCGTTGATTCGAGTTCAAATCGTTATTTTGGTTTGTTAGCTTGTCTGGGTGGTGTAGTTGGTTATCACGCTAGTCTCACACACTAGAGGTCCTCAGTTTGAACCTTGGCTCAGACATGTTTAGAATTATGTTTTTACTTTTTTCTGAACAACGATTTCACCGTTGATTCGAGTTCAAATCGTTATTTTGGTTTGTTAGCTTGTCTGGGTGGTGTAGTTGGTTATCACGCTAGTCTCACACACTAGAGGTCCTCAGTTTGAACCTTGGCTCAGACATGTTTAGAATTATGTTTTTACTTTTTTCTGAACAACGATTTCACCGTTGATTCGAGTTCAAATCGTTATTTTGGTTTGTTAGCTTGTCTGGGTGGTGTAGTTGGTTATCACGCTAGTCTCACACACTAGAGGTCCTCAGTTTGAACCTTGGCTCAGACATGTTTAGAATTATGTTTTTACTTTTTTCTGAACAACGATTTCACCGTTGATTCGAGTTCAAATCGTTATTTTGGTTTGTTAGCTTGTCTGGGTGGTGTAGTTGGTTATCACGCTAGTCTCACACACTAGAGGTCCTCAGTTTGAACCTTGGCTCAGACATGTTTAGAATTATGTTTTTACTTTTTTCTGAACAACGATTTCACCGTTGATTCGAGTTCAAATCGTTATTTTGGTTTGTTAGCTTGTCTGGGTGGTGTAGTTGGTTATCACGCTAGTCTCACACACTAGAGGTCCTCAGTTTGAACCTTGGCTCAGACATGTTTAGAATTATGTTTTTACTTTTTTCTGAACAACGATTTCACCGTTGATTCGAGTTCAAATCGTTATTTTGGTTTGTTAGCTTGTCTGGGTGGTGTAGTTGGTTATCACGCTAGTCTCACACACTAGAGGTCCTCAGTTTGAACCTTGGCTCAGACATGTTTAGAATTATGTTTTTACTTTTTTCTGAACAACGATTTCACCGTTGATTCGAGTTCAAATCGTTATTTTGGTTTGTTAGCTTGTCTGGGTGGTGTAGTTGGTTATCACGCTAGTCTCACACACTAGAGGTCCTCAGTTTGAACCTTGGCTCAGACATGTTTAGAATTATGTTTTTACTTTTTTCTGAACAACGATTTCACCGTTGATTCGAGTTCAAATCGTTATTTTGGTTTGTTAGCTTGTCTGGGTGGTGTAGTTGGTTATCACGCTAGTCTCACACACTAGAGGTCCTCAGTTTGAACCTTGGCTCAGACATGTTTAGAATTATGTTTTTACTTTTTTCTGAACAACGATTTCACCGTTGATTCGAGTTCAAATCGTTATTTTGGTTTGTTAGCTTGTCTGGGTGGTGTAGTTGGTTATCACGCTAGTCTCACACACTAGAGGTCCTCAGTTTGAACCTTGGCTCAGACATGTTTAGAATTATGTTTTTACTTTTTTCTGAACAACGATTTCACCGTTGATTCGAGTTCAAATCGTTATTTTGGTTTGTTAGCTTGTCTGGGTGGTGTAGTTGGTTATCACGCTAGTCTCACACACTAGAGGTCCTCAGTTTGAACCTTGGCTCAGACATGTTTAGAATTATGTTTTTACTTTTTTCTGAACAACGATTTCACCGTTGATTCGAGTTCAAATCGTTATTTTGGTTTGTTAGCTTGTCTGGGTGGTGTAGTTGGTTATCACGCTAGTCTTACACACTAGAGGTCCCCAGTTCGAACCTGGGCTCAGACATTTTTAAAATTATGTTTTTACTATTACCTGAACAACGATTTCACCGTTGATTCGAGTTCAAATCGTTATTTTGGTTTGTTAGCTTGTCTGGGTGGTGTAGTTGGTTATCACGCTAGTCTCACACACTAGAGGTCCTCAGTTTGAACCTTGGCTCAGACATGTTTAGAATTATGTTTTTACTTTTTTCTGAACAACGATTTCACCGTTTATTCGAGTTCAAATCGTTATTTTGGTTTGTTAGCTTGTCTGGGTGGTGTAGTTTGTTATCACGCTAGTCTTACACACTAGAGGTCCCCAGTCCAAACCTGGGCTCAGACATTTTTAAAATTATGTTTTTACTATTACCTGAACAACGATTTCACCGTTGATTTGAGTTCAAATCGTTATTTTGGTTTGTTAGTTTGTCTGGGTGGTGTAGTTGGTTATCATTCTAGTCTCACACACTAGAGGTCCTCAGTTTGAACCTTGGCTCAGGCATGTTTAGAATTATGTTTTTACTTTTTCTTGAACAACGATTTGACCGTTGATTCGAGTTCAAATCGTTATTTTTGTTTGTTAGCTTGTCTGGGTGGTGTAGTTGGTTATCACGCTAGTCTTACACACTAGAGGTCCCCAGTTAAAACCTGGGCTCAGACATTTTTAAAATTATGTATTTACTATTACCTGAACAATGATTTCATCGTTGATTTGAGTTCAAATCGTTATTTTGGTTTGTTAGCTATTCTGGGTGGTGTAGTTGGTTATCATTCTAGTCTCACACACTAGAGGTCTTCAGTTTGAACCTTGGCTCAGACATGTTTAGAATTATGTTTTTACTTTTTCTTGAACAACGATTTCACCGTTGATTCGAGTTCAAATCGTTATTTTGGTTTGTTAGCTTGTCTGGGTGGTGTAGTTGGTTATCACGCTAGTCTCACACACTAGAGGTCCTCAGTTTGAACCTTGGCTCAGACATGTTTAGAATTATGTTTTTACTTTTTTCTGAACAACGATTTCACCGTTTATTCGAGTTCAAATCGTTATTTTTGTTTGTTAGCTTGTTTGGGTGATGTAGTTGGTTATCACGCTAGTCTCACACACTAGAGGTCCTCAGTTTGAACCTTGGCTCAGACATGTTTATAATTATGTTTTTACTTTTTTCTGAACAACGATTTCACCGTTTATTCGAGTTCAAATCGTTATTTTGGTTTGTTAGCTTGTCTGGGTGGTGTAGTTGGTTATCATTCTAGTCTCACACACTAGAGGTCTTCAGTTTGAACCTTGGCTCAGGCATGTTAACATGTTTAGAATTATGTTTTTACTTTTTTCTGAACAACGATTTCACCGTTGATTCGAGTTCTAATCGTTATTTTGGTTTGTTAGCTTGTCTGGGTTGTGTAGTTGGTTATCATGCTTGTCTCACATACTAGAGGTCCTCAGTTTGAACCTTGGCTCAGACATGTTTAGAATTATGTTTTTACTTTTTCCCAAACAACGATTTCACTGTTGATTCGAGTTCAAATCGTTATTTTGGTTTGTTAGCTTGTCTGGGTGGTGTAGTTGGTTATCACGCTAGTCTTATACACTTGAGGTCCCTAGTTCAAACCTGGTCTCAAACATTTTTAAAATTATGTTTTTAATATTTCCTGAACAACGATTTCACCGTTGATTCGAGTTCAAATCGTTATTTTTGTTTGTTAGCTTGTCTGGGTGGTGTAGGTTGTTATCACGCTAGTCTCACACACTAGAGGTCCTCAGTTTGAACCTTGGCTCACTCGGTGGTGTAGTTGGTTATCATTCTAGTCTCACACACTAGAGGTCCTTAGTTTGAACCTTGGCTCAGACATGTTTAAAATTATGTTTTTACGTTTTCTTGAACAACGACTTCACCGTTGATTCGAGTTCAAATCGTTATTTTGGTTTGTTAGCTTGTCTGGGTGGTGTAGTTGGTTATCACGCTAGTCTCACACACTAGAGGTCCTCAGTTTGAACCTTGGCTCAGACATGTTTAGAATTATGTTTTTACTTTTTTCTGAACAACGATTTCACCGTTGATTCGAGTTCTAATCGTTATTTTGGTTTGTTAGCTTGTCTGGGTGGTGAAGTTGGTTATCACGCTAGTCTCACACACTAGAGGTCCTCAGTTTGAACCTTGGCTCAGACATGTTTAGAATTATGTTTTTACTTTTTTCTGAACAACGATTTCACCGTTTATTCGAGTTCAAATCGTTATTTTTGTTTGTTAGCTTGTCTGGGTGGTGTAGTTGGTTATCACGCTAGTCTCACACACTAGAGGTCCCCAGTTCGAACCTGGGCTCAGACATTTTTTCAAATTATGTTTTTACTATTTCCCGAACAACGATTTCACCGATGATTCGAGTTCAAATCGTTATTTTTGTTTTAGTGTGTCTGGGTCGAGTTCAAATCGTTATTTTTGTTTTAGTGTGTCTGGGTGGTGTAGTTGGTTATCTTCTAGTCTCACACACTAGAGGTCCACAGTTCGAACTTGGGCTCACTTTTTCCTGACCAACGATTTCACTGTTGATTCGAGTTCAGATCGTTATTTAGATTTTTCAGCTTGTCTGGGTGGTGTAGTTGGTTATCATGCTAGTCTCACACACTAGAGGTCCCCAGTTTGAACTTGCGCTTAGACATTTTTAAAATTGATTTTTTTACTTTTTCCTGAACAACGATTTCGCTATTGATTCTCGTTATTTTGGTTTTGGTTTTCCAGCTTGTCTGGGTGGTGTAGTTGATTATGACGCTAGTCTCACATGCTAGAGGTTCTCAGTTCAAGCCTGGGCTCAGATATTTTTAAAATTATGTTTTTACTTTTTTCTTAACAACATTTTCATTGTTGATTCGTGTACAAATCGTTAGTTTGGAATCTCACCTTGTCTGGGTAGTGTAGTTGGTTATCACGCTAGTCTCACACACTAGAGGTTCTTAGTTTGGACCTGGGTTCGGACACTTTTTAAAATTATGTTTTTACTTTTTCCTTAACAAAGTTCAAAGAGGTTGATAAGAAACTCATTTGAAAAGCATAGTGTTAAAACGTAATAGAAAATGACCTACAAAACAAGAAACGCTAGAAATCGAGATAGTAACGAAGAAATACCGTTAGTCGAAGTCTCAAATTAGACCGAGTTTCTATATGACCTAGATGAGTGGCTACAATTAGTTGCTAGCCTAAGATAGGCTGTTCTACATATAAATACAGAATCACTTCCTGTGATTTTGGAAGTCACTGTAAATCTACAGAGAACAAGGACAAAGTTCACCTCTACCATGCTACTTCCTACACTACTATACATTCTAATGATTTACCTCATCGCTTTGAAAATACTACGAGTATCAACATCGACATCGAAGCCATAACCTTGAACCCCGAGGTTTCCCAAAACTTTAGTTTTTCGGATTCGGTAGTAGAACTAGCTCCACCTTGCTTTCCTGCCAACTGATCTCGAAGTTCCTTTATGGCTTTCTCCCGTCGCTCTCCAATCTGTTACGAACCAAATGCAGGTTAGTTTCATCTACAAGACCAACTCCTACATTATTTTTGTATGAGGGTTAGTAAGGAAGCCAGTTTTACAATATTGGTTTTATGGTCTAGGCTACTGTAACAGATCACGCCCCACCGTTAGTAGATATTGTCCGTTTTGACCCATTATGTATCGCCGTCAGCCTCATTTTTTTAAAATGCGTCTACTAGGGAGAGGTTTCCACACCCTTATAAGGAAAGAGGTTTTCACACCCAAAGTTTTGTTCCCCTCTCTAACCAATGTTGGATCTCACAATCCACACTCCTCCTTGGGAGCCCAATGTCCTCGCTGTCACACTGTCGATGTCTGGCTCTGATACTATTTATAATAGCCCAAGCCCACCGTTAGTAGATATTTGTCCGTTTTAACACGTTACGTATCGTCATGAGCCTCACGATTTTAAAACGTGTCTGCTCGGGAGAGGTTTCCACACCCTTATAAGGAAAGTTTCGTTCCTCTCTCCAACCAATGTGGGCCCAATGTTCTCGCTAGCACACCACTTGATGTTTGGCTCTAATACCATTTGTAACAGCCCAAGCCCACCGCAACCACCTTAGGTGCCCAACGTCCTCGCTGGTACATGTAACAGCTCAAGCCCACCACTAGCAAATATTGCCTGCTTTGGCCCATTACGTATCGCCGTCAACCTCATGATTTTAAAACACGTATGCTAGGGAGAGGTTTCTACACCTTTATAAGAAAAGTTTTGTTCCCCTCTCCAACCAATGTCTGGCACTGATACCATTTACCATTTGTAATAGCCCAAGTCCACCGCTAGCAGATATTGTCTGCTTTGGCCCATTACGTATCACCGTCAACCTCACGATTTTAAAACATGTCTACCAAGGAGATGTTAACACACCCTTGTAAGGAAAGTTTCATTCCCCTCTCCAACCACCAATGTGGGATCTCACAACCATGAAAGGTGGTCCAAAAACAATATCCCATCGAGCATCGAGCACCGAGCCAACAAATTTACGTTCAATGTAAGTCTTATCTACACTAAAGCTAATAAACCATCCAATTCTAAACAAATCAAAGTGTTTACCCTTTGAAGTTTTCGTGTTTGAGTGCGAGCTTCTTGCAGACAGAACTCCAGCTTCAACACCCTCTTCTTTAGTTCTTGGTCAGCTCGTCGTTGTTTCTCTAACTGTCGATAAGAATATCAAAATACATAAACGAACACAAAAACAATTCGAGAAAGTACACTATACGCAGTCGAGCCAAAGAAGTTTACATACTTGTGATTCCAACTCCTTGGTTTTCAGCTTCCAGTGAGCAGTCATTGTCTTGATTTCATTTCTTAATCTTGCTATCTCTTCGTCTTTTGCAATCAACAACCTATTGATCTTCACAACATTCTTGGGAGAAACCTCATCTAATATCTTCCTCAATTCACAATCCTTGCTCACACCAGATTTGGCTAGAGCTTCCATAATCTCATGCTCAACTCTCAACACTTCATCTTTCAGTTGCTTCTGAGACGATTCCCTTGCCACGAGATCTTTCTGTAGATCGTCGAGTTGTTCTCCCAACCTTTTTACACGATCTTCGTGCTCTTTTAAAGACGTGTTCTTTTCGTCTAGTTCCTTCAAAAGCGCTGAACACTGGTTCTGTGCTGATTGAGCTGAGGCAGCACTTGCATCAGCTGTTGCTTGAGTGGTGGCAAGCTGTAGTCTCAGTCCATCCAGCTCGTGGAGGTACTGCATTGAACAACATGTAGGTAACATTCATCGATAATGTACGTCGATAACACCTTAACGAATTTAAATAAGCCAAGCCTATGAAGGTAATAGAGAAGTGGTGTATTAATTACAAAAAGTAGGGAGGAATTATAAACAAGATAGCTCAAGAAAAGGAAGGCAGTGTTTGGTTGTTAGATACCATTCTTATTCAGGTAAAGACACGAGCAAAGTCTACATGTGACAGTCTGGGCTTGCCGATCTTGTCTTCTTTGAGCTTTCCCTTCCAGGTTTCACCTCAAGGTTTTAAAATGTGTTGGCTAGGGAGAGGTTTCTACACCCTTATAAAGAATGTTTCGTTCTCCTCTCCAACCGATGTAGAATCTCACAATTCACCCCCCTTCAAGACCCAACTTCTTCGCTGGCATTCATTCCCCTCTCCAATCGATGTGGGATCTCATAACCCACCCCCCTTCGGGGTTCAGCGTCCTTGCTAGCACACCGCCCAATATCTGGCTCTGATACCATTTGTAACATCTCAAGCCTACCGCTAGCAGATATTGTCCTCTTTAGATTTTCTATTTCGGGCTTCCCCTCAAGGTTTTTAAAATGCGTTTGCTAGGGAGAGGTTTCCACACCCTTATAAAGAATATTTCGTTCCCCTCTCCAACCGTTGTGGGATCTCACAGTCCACCCCTCTTCAGGGCTCAGCGTCCTCGCTGGCATACTACCCGGTGTTAACCCTAATACCATTTGTAATAGTCCAAGCCCGCTAGCAAATATTGTCCTAAAAAAAGTAACCAAATTGTACTTCCCCAACTTTCTTCCTACTAAAGAAGAAAGGAGGAAAACAGAGAGGGCAAAAGAAAAAGGCATTAAGGGAGGTGAGGCTTAGATGCTTGACCTTTTGGGAACTTTATTGCTCCAAACTGACCCATAAAGAGAAAAGTACAGCAATCACAACCAGAATATGATAGCCAAAAGCATCAATAAACAATACAACTTCAAAGGATCTAGGCAGGCCCCAGTTTATTACTTAATGAAAAGTTCTATAAGAAACAGATTTGGGATTCAAACCTTGGTGGCTGTATTTGCAGAAGTCTTGAGTTGTTCATCCTTCTCATCCAATTCCACATGCAATCTCCCAATTTCTCGTTCCATAATCATAGTCTTAGCCTCTGCTTCCTGAAAAAACACCTCAAAACATCACTCGAACTCGAAATCCCATCAAACCCACAAGAAAACAACGCCTAAAACGAGGTTTATTGAGTCAAAAGCTTCAAAGAAAACACCCAAAATCACATGCCTGCCTTGTTTGAGCCTCTTTGACAAACGATTCTTCTTGAGAAGAAAGGCGATTTCGAGCCTCCTTTAACTCCGCCGCCAACGACACAACATTTCTCCTAAAACTCTGTTTCTTCTCATTCAAATCCTTCAGCAATGGATCAACCTCAAGAACAGACATGGGTAGAACAACAATATTTGGATCCAAGAAATTAGCCTCAAGCTATTTCTATACAAGTTCATCCAAGGAATTTTGTAAGACCCGCAATAAATGGTCTCACGAGGATGCTATGTGAAACCTAAAGTGATACATCTGCATGTGGGATAGGGCAGTTGCGTGCATTTAATAATATAGGTCGACGAATAGAGAATAAAGAAATAAATGATTGAAACTCGTAAATTACAACACGTTTGACGAAATTTCCTTCAAATTTTTCATCAGATCTTTAAAACCCATATGAATTTACATCGTAGAAGACAAACCCAGAATTTTCTCGGGAAAATTCGGCTCAAGAAATCCGTCAAACGACAAGGGAAAATGAATATCCATAACCCCACAATGACTTTTCTCCCCTAAAAAACAAAACCCATATCAGAACTTACAGAGAAAAACAGATAGCGGCGGGCTGTTCGTCTTCTTCGTCTTCATTTGTGTAGCAGAATTAAGGATTAGGGTAATGATCCGTTCGCCATTTTTTAATTTCTTGACGAACAGTGGAGTGAATTACGGGAACCCATTTGATTTGATGGAGGGATTTCAAATTTGGTTTTTTGTCGGTATTGGAGTTTGAATCGAGTAGCGGACAGAAGAGGGCGACAGCAAAGGAACGGGGTGGATTTAGGTTCGGTTCTGAAGATTCCCGAGACTTAGGTTTGGGGGAAAAGGACGAATTTGGAAGCTGAGATTTGTGTGGTTTGTGAGTTTGATTCGAGTGGGGAAGCGCGGCAAAATTCCAAACCAAAGTTTTGGCTCTCATTGCTACACGCCATGATCATTTTGATTCGATTCGTTTGATTTTGAGTGTGTCGTTTGTTCGTACTATAGTTTTAATAAATGGTTCGATAACAATGATGAATCTCTTGTACAAAGTGAAATGAGCATTCGTACTCTTGTACAAAATGAATGTTCTTGGACATGTGTTTATATAAAAAAATTTCATTTATTTCCTGTATGGATTATTTGGATGTTTTTTTTTTAATTTTTGTATTTTTTTTTAAAACTTATTCATTACAAAGATTTATATTTTTTAATATTTCATTACCTATAAAAATGTTTGTTTTCTTCTCCAATCAAGGTGTGATATCACAATCCACTCCCTTTGAGGGTCAGCGTCCTTACTGGCACATCGCTTCGTGTTTACCCTCTTCAGGAAACAACAAGAAGGTTGGCACATCGTCCGATGTCTGGCACACCTCCTCGTGTCTACCCCTCTTTGGGGAATAGCGAGAAGGTTGGCACATCGTCCGGTGTCTGGCTCTGATACTATTTGTAACGGCCTAAATCCATCACTAGCAAATATTGTCCTCTTTGAGCTTTCTCTCTCGAGCTTTCACTTAAAGCTTTAAAACGCATCAACTATAGGGGAAGATTTCCACACCCCTTCCCAACCAAGGTGAGATATCACATCTTCCTTCCTCTCGTGATTTATTTTTCTCGATTTCTTTCATTTTTATTTTTTATTTTCTTGATATTTATGTTTATTATTGTTTTTTTAATAACCCTTTTAATTTATTTTATTTTTTCAATTATTTGTATTGTTTGTGAGGTTTTGGATTTTTTTCGCTATTTATTTTTTTATTGATAAAAAAATAAGATTTTTATCCATCAATCATTTTTAAATGGTTTATAAAAGAGTCCGAAGGAGTGAAATAAATAAATTATATATATTTTTTGAAATATAGTATTTATAATTAATATTTCGAGTTCTAAAACATTTCTCATGTAACATTAAATGCAGTTATTCGATTATTAGACATTTTTTCTCGTGATCATAAATAAAACATTTTTAACCAAACCGTCCAAAAAAAATGTATTTTTCTTATTTTAAAACCTTAGACTTTCGTTTTTCTAATCTTTCTATATATCTTCGTTTACTAAATATTATATTTAAAGTCAATGCAATTAATAGAAGGATAAAAAAGAACATGGTTATGATTTGAACTCGAAGAAATCATGTAAAAAAAATCGTTTTTTAGTGCAACAGTGGAATATGGAAATTTGTAACTTCAACTACAAGAAAATAGTACATTATCAATAGTCGTTGAATTATGTTTACTTTTGCCTCGGGTAGAAGATTATCATAAGTTTACCTTATTTTCATTAACATGAACTAAACTAAGTATAAAAATCTCTCATAGTTTCACTATTCTTTGACTCGGTAAAGCATATTCTTTCTCCTTCCGGTTTTCTAAGGATTCCCTATTTCTGGCATAGTAGGGACTAAAGAAAACATAGTTGCACGGAAATTGTGCATTAGTGGAAAGTCAAATGAATGCCTTGTGCAATCAAATATGAAAGGGGTTCTGACTACTTCTTGGGTTGTAATTGCTCCCTAACAATTTTCGCGTTGAACCTACAAATATCTGTATTTTTTAGTTCTATCTAGGCAGAAGGGAGCTTGACTGCAAGACCCTTAGTTCTATCTAGGCAGAAGGGAGCTTGACTGCAAGACCCATCTGTCGAGTCGACGCGCCCCTGACTTATCTTGATTAAGACCAAACAAAAAAAACCTATAAAAAATGGAGTGTTTCTATGTTATATAGTTATATAGACTTGTATCTAATTATTGAGAGTGAAAAAAATCATCCCACCCGAGCATGTGAACTCAAGGTGGGGGCTCAATCTCAAAGAAAATGAAAGAAAGAGAAGCCCAATCACCTTCTTTGTGCGTCTTTCTCGTGGCGGGAACAGAACAGGAAAGACCCGACTAACCTGCCCCTGGTTGAGCTCAACATTCGACCTAAACCTTTTTTTTTTTATGTTGAGAACCCCAAGAAGATCTCGTACTACTTCCACGGATTTCCTAGATACCCAATAGACGCTTTCTTCTCTTATTCACAATTTCTAAGTGAGATCAACTTTTTGGTTCTTCAATCTGATTTAGGTGGGGAAAGAGAAAGCATTATCACAATACCAAATTAAGTTACAGGCCTTTAGACATGCCTCATAGGCTTATCACTCACCTCCGAACGAATCGTGGTCATTCACATCTCGGTCAAACGAGAAATTTCGAGAACCTTGATATTTTAGTTAGACTAAATTAATAATTAAAAAAAAAACACCAACGATTTTTATCCAAAACTAACGTTAAGGGCATTGTCAAAACTTTTAAAAGTTTATTTTAACCGATCTAACTCGAGAGAAAAAAAAAAAGTCAACTATCTAAACAAAAGAAATGAATTAGTTTCAACATACATGAAATTGCAATTCATTAAAATCTGCAGTCATTTAAGATGGAGCATACAAAGCACTTGCTGCATGGAAACTCGAGAACTCGAAAACTCGAAAACTACTAAAGTTACAGTCCAGTCTACATCATATGAGCTTTACTCGTATGTATGATCAAAACACGGTACTTCGTTTGAAAGTTCAAGAGTCGAAAGGGCGAGATTCGAACATGTACAACAACCATTGTCCTCTAGGACTTTCATTTAAAGTCATTAAAAAGATAATGACATTATTTTCTGCTTGGTGCATCCACCTTTGAAGTGTCTGGGGGTGTGCCCATGGCGTTCCGAAACCATGGCTGTGCAGCAGAAGATGAACCACCGCGGGCTGCTTTTCTAAGCCTTGCTGTATGGGCAGAGGGATCGAAAACGACTTGTCAATGGAAAATGCAATCCGTTCATCTGTACTATATGAGCAGCATAGAGAAATAGCAAATGAAAGATATCATTGACTCCGACCCGAACGATAAACCAAAGACGTGGGACTTTCATCTGATCGTTCTAATCATCTTCTACCTCAAATCAGACAGAAAGCTTGAATCTTAAAAAACAAATCTAGTTAAGTTATCCTTCCAAAAATCATGGGTATGTAGGTGTACACAGTCTTGATATTATATAATATTACAGCTTATCTAATCATTACCCTTATAAGTAGTTTTTAAAATGTGTATTGTACGAAATAAGCATCCAAACCGACCTCGAGCTTTTTGAATCACAAAGCTACTTTCAAACAACGTAACTGTGAGATCTCATATCAGTTGAAGAGGGGAACGAAACATTCTTTATAAGGGTATGGAAACCTCTCCCTAGCAAACGTGTTTTAAAACCTTGAGAGAAAGCCCAACAAGGAAAGGTCAAAGAAGACAATATATGCTAACGGTAGGCTTGGGCTGATACATATGGTATCAGAGCCAGACATCGAGTGATATGCCAACGAGGAGGCTGAGCCCTGAAGGGGGGTGGACACTAGGGGGTGTGCCAGCAAGGACGCTGAGCCACGAAGGAGGGTGGATACGAGACGGTGTGTCAGCAAGGACGCTGAGCCACGAAGGGGGGTGGACACGAGGCGGTGTGCCAACAAGGACGTTGGGCACTGAAGGGGGTGGATTGGGAGGGTCCCACATTGATTAGAGAAGGGAATGAGTGCTAGCGAGGACGCTGGACCCCAAAGGGAGGTGGATTGTGAAATCCCACATCGGTTGGAGAGGGGAACGAAGCAATCTTTATAAGGGCGTGCAAAACCTCTCCCTAGCACACATGTTTTAAAACCTCGAGGGAAAGCCAGGAAGGAAAATCTCAAAAAGGACAATATCTACTAGCGGTGGACTTGGGTTGTTACAGTACTAGTTTTTGCACCCAACAATCAAACAAGCTGATATGAAGAGACGCCAAGCCGCAAGTGAGATTCACATATTGATGAGAAAATACAAGAGGATACAAAAGAGGGGCTATAGAGTAAGGTAAGAAGGGACGGGTTGGGACTCGAGAGTACGAAACCTCTCGACACCAAGGTATGGCTTATGCTAAGTCTGTTCATTTTGACAGCATCACAAGCCTTATTTCTTCACCCCCTAAAAGAAGTGAGGCATATTTAAGAAATTGGAGGATGCTGTTGCTACATGTTATCAGACAACTAACTAATTCCTTAGAGTACATTTATTCAAACAGAAACTGCACTTGCAACTACCAACACGACAGAGATGTTCCTTAAAGTTCACATCTAATTTAGTTAAATTCTAGGACTATAACAATTTCCTTTCCCAATAATTGTAAGTCAACCTGTTGGGTCCACATTCATGCCACAGGTGGGGACAATACAAGATCTCAAACTGACATGAACAGACTACAAAAGTAATATAAATTAGAAAAAGATCCTCGTCTCTAGGCTTTGACCAGACTTAGGTACGCCTCCTAAACTTGCCTTATGTTTCTGTACGACACTTGTCTCTAGAGATGTCCACGAGGCGGGATGGGGATGGAGAAGCCGTTCCTGTTCCCGTCCCCATCACTACCACTTTAAGGGGAGACCCAGAAGGAAAAGCTCAAAGAGGACAATATCTAATAGCGGTGGGCTTGGGCTGTTACAAATGATATTAAAGCCAAACATCGAGCAGTGTGCCAGCAAAGACGTTGGGCCCCAAGGGAGATAGATTGTGAGATCCCACATCGGTTGGAAAGGAAAACAAAGCATTGTTTATAGGGGTGTGGAAAATTCTCTCTACCAGACACATTCTAAAACCTTGAGGGGAAGCCGGGAAGAAAAAGTCTAAAGAGAACAATATCTACAAGCGGTGGGCTTGGACTGTTATAGGCTTCATAACTAAGAGTAAGGTGCCCAATAAAATGAGCATTCTAATCGTATATTCATGCATGATTCGGTAAGATTTGTCATCGACAATCATGGAACTACATACAGTAAAAATAAGAACAAGAACAGCTACCTTATAGCATCTCTTCTAATAATAGCTCCCTAAATTTCATTAACCATATACGTAGAAGCAAAAGAAGCCATACCTCTTCCGTCCTCATTTCAAGAGCTCAGCACAGGTGAAGCCAGCTCGAACAAGTTCATTGATTCCATCTCTCAACTTAACATAATCCTCAAACTTGTTGTACACTTGATGAGAAATCCGTGCATACCCCGTTATAGTACTAGTTTCCCCCTTCCTCGGAGCGCGATAATATATCGGAACTTCAACTCTAAATTCTTCACGCAAATGTGTTCTCAACATCATAGTATCAGATTCACTCGAGATACCCAAACATGAAGGCAACCCCACCATGATCATACTCGCACACATACTAGGCGGGCAACCAAGACGCGTCTTCCACGACTCTACCAACATCTCTCCCATCTTCACAACAGCCTCGTGATTCCGCTTTTTGATTCCCTCAATCCCATCTTCAAACCTATTAACGAACTTCAAAACCGAAGGCACGACCAACTGAGAACTATAATCTCTAGTTCCAATCCAAGCACTTTCTATGGCCAACCCATTACCATATTCATTAGAAACAACAGGATGATGCAAATCAGAGAGACTTGGGGACCTCCTAGAATACAAGAAAGCAATTGAAGGTGGACAAAAGAACCATTTATGCAAGTTACTAGTGTAATAATCAGCACCAATCTCTTGCATATTGATATCAGTACACCCAATGGCATGAGCAGCATCAACAAAAACTTGATCAACACCCTCTTCTCTACAGATTTTTACCAATTCCTTAACAGGAATAACTACACAAGGCATCGATGTAATATGATCAATCACAGCCAAACGAACTTTCCTACCATTAGCCTTTCCTCTCTCTAAAGCCTTACGAAATTCACATATAATTTCATCATTAGATTCAACAGGAAAAGGCAATTGAACCTCAATTACATACGCACCAGCTCGAGAAACATATGCCTCTACCGATTTCTTCACAGCACCATACGCATAATGAAGCATGACCGCCGCATCACCCTTCTGGAATCTCCCCTCGGCAAAATCCCTAGCGATTTTCTGAAGAACAATAGCAGCCGCAGTGGTGGCGTTATCGACAATAGAAACTTCATCGATATGTTCGGCATTGATGAGATCCTTGATTATAGTTCTGGATTCAAGAATCCCCTTCTTGAGTTCGTTGAAGTAGAAGTAATCCGGCTGCCGGAGAAACTTGAGCTGCCATTGTTGTTGAGCGGAAATGACAGAAGAAGGGCAACAGCCGAAGCTGCCGTTGTTGATCCGAGCAACGGAGAGGTCATGGTGGGCAAACTCGGATTGAATTTCTGAGTCGGAAATGGACGTGGGTGCGATTTTGGGCTTTTTGTGCAAGTGGGTCTCGGTGTCGCCGTTGAGATGAGGCGTAGAATCGGGGCGGAGGTAGCTTTTTTGACAGTGGGAAGCCATTAGAGGGAGATGGGTGAGCAGGATTTAGGGTTAACGGTGATGGGTGAAGAAGAAATTGAATGAAAATGAGAAAGAGGGAGAGAAATGGGCAAAAGGGGCGAGGAAAGAGAGAGAAATGCGATAAGCGGGGGAGTTTTGTTCGTGAGAGGAAAACGTCAAGGGGATTGAAGAGAAAAATGATGAGAGTATGAACAAGTGGGTTTGTACAGTGCTTAAAGAGCGAGATTGTTCCGTCCTCCATTAACAGAGTACACTATATGAGTGGGCGCTGTTTAAGCCTTTTGCTGGTTTGGACATGAAATTGTTCTTAAGAAGATGTTGGAAATGGTGATCCACCCATAATTGATATCATTCCTAACACGACAGCTACTATAATTGATATCATTTATAATATGGTTTGAATTGAAATGAAGTGTAACACGGATCTTAAATCCTCTATATGGTATCCATATTTGTTCTTTATTTTCGTATAAAAATTAAAAATCAAAGATTAAAATGATAACTATGAGGTAGATCATAATTTGATTTTGGAGGTTAAAAAATTTGGGTTGGGTATCTTTTTTAAAAGGATTTTGGTGTTGATATGGGTGCTTGATAGGACATGGGAATGAGTGGCACAAGGGAATGGTTGATTTTTTTTTTTTTTTTTTTTGGTGCTAGTTACAAGAATCTTAATGAATGGCATGGTCAATGGTTTTACTTTGACTTATTTGATAATTAATATTCCCACTTTGATGGTAATTTTCCAAGAAGTTTAATTTTAGTTTGAATAATTTTAAATGCTATGGTTAGGATAAGTATATATATTACCTAAATTTCGAGATTTTGAAATCTGGATTGAGATTAAAAGGACGAGGAAATAAATAAAAATAAAAGATGAAATTTAATGAAATTTAAGAATAACATATGGATAACACAAAAACTAAATAGAAAATAAAGTTTAATTATAATATAGGGCTTTTCAAATTTATTATAAATGGGGAAATGGATTTGAGATATAATTACAAAACGGAATATGAAAGACTATAACACAAAGACGGATTGACGCTCTGGAACAGCCTCCTAAATGATTTTATAGCTCTCAAACGCTCCTCCACCTTAACCAATAACTTGTAAATACCTGAAAAAGAAAGGGAAAAACTTGCGAATACGCTTATCCTAGTAGGTATCCATAGATTTTACTCTAGGTTTGGACCTAGTCTTTGCTAGTATTTGAGCATTTCGGGTGGCTGAAAGTTTTGGGCGATACTTTAGCTGCTCATAGACCCACTCTGGTTACGGAGGGGGTGATTCACCCATTTTTGCCATCGCACGTCTTTTGGGTTGCAAATTTCATCATGGGGTGAACTACTTTTCTATTATTAGACTTAGGTAGCTTGTTCTCCCTAAGGAATGTGTAATCGGTGTCTTGGGTTGAGCCTCTAATTCGTAAAACTCTCTCCTTGTCGGGACAGTATGTATGTGCTAGCCTGCTCTTGTTATCCATAGGACATTAGCTAGCGAGCTCTGGCCACAGAACCATCTAGTCACTCAAGGTTGGGGGAGCAATCCCCATGTGCTTGCTAGCTACTAAGATTACCCGCATAATCCTACATCCCCTTTTAGGACGGATCTGTTATGCAGGCTAATCCAACTAAATTGTTTGTCACACGACCCTAATCGGGCTTGGCTTGGCTCAACAGTATTGGTACAGGAATGGAAAGGGAAAGTCTTTGACCTAGCTAGCGTGTTTTGCTTATGTAGTGAATGACCAGTGACCTGGGTTGAGGCATAACCTCGTATACTCTATAGGGACAATATACTGTCTACCAATATGAACATCATCCATAGAAGGTTAGCTGGCGGACCCTCCTACGAGACCATAAAGTCACCAAAGCTTGGAAAAGCAACCTCTTCGTGTGTCAGCCAACTACTAGGTTAACCTATGTTGTCCCATGTCGCCCTCTCGAGAACGGGTTTACAACACAGAGACCCTGTTTAGGAAACTGTTGGCATTTCTAATGGTTAGGGCACCTAATCGTCTCAACGTAACTCCCCTCTATGACCTATGCCTACCTTGACGGTTTGGGTACCAAAGACTCTAATGACACAGTCACACTGCTATCAACTTTGAAAAGTTACCTTGGTTATCCTTAGATGATGTGGAGGTCTACTAGGTTCTTAGGGGATCTAGACAATTTAAGTCGCTTCTCTCGTTTACAGGACGTTTAGGGTTAACCCCTCAAGCTAATCCACTCTCTTGATGCACACAAGACTAGACCTAACGATCTTGGGGTGCAGGAGCTTCTAGAAACATACTGATATGGGTCAACTCAAAATTGCTCTAGCTCTGGCACCATAGCCTTAACTTGGTTCTCTTGTGCATATGGGGAGATTATCCTATCGATCACCTGAAGCACCGTATACATAATCTAATCATGTGTGCAATTTTATTAGGGAGATATCATATCGATCACCTAAAGCCTTGAAACATAAACTAAAATACTCTGGCAAACAAACAAGCAAATAAGCTCAACGAGGAGATAACATCCATCAATCACCGGGAGCACAAATCACCACAACTCATCCTCCTTTTTAACACAGCGAAAATCATATAGAGTAGCATTCATCACAAATCTTATCATAGGGGCATTCTAGTAATTCTTACATGCATGCATAACATACTCATCCATATTGCTCAACTCGTATTCTAGTCATGCTATTCTATTTCTAACTTTGCATAATACATAACACAGCATGCTACTCGAAAATCTCAACCTAGGGGCATAATGTTAATTTTACCATAGCATACATACCGTACATACTCATCCAAAAATGCTCTTTTAAAGTCCTTAACATACACTCTCTAACCACCTAAGGTAAGGAATGCTCGCATGCTAGCAAGTCTTAGTGATCTTATAAGGTATTACTTGCCTAAAGTCTGTGTGGTTACTTACTTGTATGACGTGTGCCTTCTCGCCTAGCTTTTTAGTGTGTTAAAAGCTTTCAAAATTCCTGAAATTTATATGGTAGGTCCTAATTCAAGAAAAATTAGGATTAGCACTGAAATCAGGACAAAAAACTAATAACCAGAGGTCGAACGAGGCAAAAAGAGGGTACTCACACGCTCACACATGCGCAGAGGGAGGATAGACGCGCTCTCGGTGTGCCACGTGCCATGTTGTAATTAGTTAATGCATCTCCCACGGTGCAATTCAAATCTCAAGTGCATACGAATTACTAGGTGACCACACGTGGGACACACGGTCAACGCGTCTGAGGTGGGTCAAATCATCTCGCGGATTTAGATCGAGTGATGGCTCTCAGGTCAATTAGCTTCATAGATCCACGCTCGCCTACCGCGTGTCGACATGCATCACTTGCTTGCTCAACTATGCAACATCACTCAATGTTTGACATGCGTCTCTGCCTTCTTCAACGACCTATTGTTGATCTCCGTCTGACATGTGGTAGCTACACCTGTCTTTCATAGATTCAACCCATTTTCTTCCAATTTTCATAACTTTTCTTACCTATCTTGAATTAACTTAATAATCAAGTCCAAAATTGGTTTAGAATTCAAAAATTACAAAATGTATAGTTTTTTAACGTTCATTGGAACGACGTCTTCTCGTCTGAATCAATTTTAACCTCTTTCACAAAGTTGTGTGAGATCCCTCCAATATCAACATATGAAAATTCATAACTTAATTCTAAGAAGAGAGAAACCAAAATCAAGAACCTTTACCTTTGGTTCTTCCTCGATTATTTATGGATTTGAATAAATCAAAACTCCAAAATGGTTCTCCCCAATCCTTCCGAGCATTTCTTGCTAAGGATCTTTGGTGAAATTCTAACCCCAAGCGGTTTCCGAGTAGATTTCCACTTCCTCTCTTTAGAAACCCTAAAACCTTTCTTTTCCTCTCTCTCTCTTCTCTTTTTCTTTTCCCTCTTTATTAACTCTCTAAGTAGGGTTCATAGTCGCCTAATTAGGTAAGGTGGGTCAAAATGACCAATTTACCCTTTCGGGTTGACTTGACAGATTTTCTCCCTTTTTCATTTTACGCTCACTAAAATTGTTGGAACTAAAGTCTATAGGAACCAAGCTCTAACTTTCTCCAAATTATAAGTGTGAGGAAGCGACTTTTTCTTTTAAAACAAGATCTTACTACATGCATGATAACATAATGTACCTGTCCGTACGTAACATACTAAAGAAGTAATCCATTGTCGTGTGACACACAACATGTGTTATATTCTGTATTAAAAATCATGATTCAGTAGAATGATGCACATAATACTTTTATACTCATCATGACCATGAAACCCTATAAGACGAGCGTATATATATTCATGGCATTTCATACCTGCAACGATAACATATTTTATATTTTTAGTTCAACAAATATGAAATAAAAATGAATTATTGCCCTTAAAATGACCATTGATGTTTGATTTATTGAATTATACTTGAATTGAGATCCTTTTCCGAAAGCAATTTAGGTCAATTTCGGTTTGGTAAGAGAAAGTGTACGGACTATGATTCTTATTGGACAAAATAAAAGGGATATGTACCTACATTATGTATGAGTTGAAAAAAACAGTTCTTTTTTGGGGGAAAATAACAAAAATGTCTACTCAATAAATGGAATTGGAGTCACTTTAATTATACTTTCAAAACCACCCCCAACAAGCAACTAATGGGGTCGGAATATATAAAGCTCGATACGACATCTAAAATTAAGTTACCAATTTAATCCCTATGAAAATACATTTCGCAAAGCCATTGTCACATTGTAACATACTCCGTCCAATAATTTCTCCTTAGCTATGACGAGTGTCGAGAGACTTAACAATAACAACGTAACTGAATACATGGTTGTATGGAGCCATGAACGAACCGAGTATGTGGCAAGATAGTTAACTATCACGTACTCAACCATAAACACAAAATTGTAACTTTAAAAGCAAAAGTTAGCTCCTATAAAGAAACATCTGAAAAACAGCCATTTAATAATACACTAAGATCATTGCGCTTTGAATGTCAATTACCTTGCAGCTTTCCCTTTGTCATATGCAGCAATGTTCTGGGGTTCACATTCTGGACTAAACAATCGAACAAGCAAAGCCGAGGTCGCACTCATTGATGCTGCTCCACAAGCTGCCCAACGCAGACTCCTAGGAACTGTAATTCTTGGACCTATCACACAACAGAATTCAGAATCCCACAAGCTTAATAAGTGCAATATTAAAGCCCTCTAAGATCACAGGCTGATGCTTTGCGTTGGATTTGAATCTAACCTTAAATATTTTTCTTGATTTAATCAAAGTTACACTTGTTTTCTATGAAAAAGCAAGAAAAGTGCTTCTATTTGCTTCTACAACATCCAGAAAGTCATAGAAGAAAGGCAACAAATGTAACGAATCCGGCAGAGAAATATCATGTGTTCATACTATGTTTGAAAGTAACTTAAAAGTATTATTTTACTTAAAAAAAAAAAAAAACTGTTCAAAACACTTGAATGATTCGTAAGAAAACACTGATAAAGTGCATTTTCCCCATTGGCTCAAGTGCTTGATGAGAAAGAACCCAAAAGAAAAGTATTCTTAAGAATGATGGACCAAGCACGAATATGATCCGTCGTTAAGCACTTCTTTTCGAAGGTGCTTGTGATTAAAGACTTTTTGTGAAATCCACATTGGTTGGAGAAGGAAACGAAACCTTTCTTATAAGGGTGTAAAAACCTCTCCCTAGTAGATGCGTTTTAAAAACTTCGAGGGGAAGCCCGAAAGGTAAAGGCGGAAGGGGAAACCCAAAGAGGATAACATCTATTAGCGGTGGGCTTAGACCGTTACAAATGGTATCAGAGCCAGTCACCGGGTGGTGTGTCAGCAGGACGTTGGCCCCCCAAGGGAGGTGGATTGTGAGATCCCACATCAGTTGGAGAGGGGAACGAAGCCTTCCTTACAAGGGTGTGGAAACCTCTCTCAAATAGACGCGTTTTAAAAACCTTGAGGGGAAGCCCGAACGGGAAAACCCAAAGAGGACCTAGCGGTGAGCTTAGGCCGTTACAAATGGTATCAAAGCCAGTCACCGAGCGGTGTGCCAGCAGGGACATTGGCCCCCAAGGGGGTGGATTGTGAGATCCCACATCTATTGGAGAGGGGAACAAAGTCTTCCTTACAAGGGTGTGGAAACCTTTCCCTAGTAGACATGTATTAAAAATCTTGAGGGGAAGCCCGAAAGGGAAAGCCCAAAGAGGACAATATCCGCCAGCGGTGGGCTTGGACTGTTACACTTTTGTTATAAACACTTATTTTAGAAGTTTATAAGTACTCCCAAACATACTCGTATTTAGTCGACTTAACCTAATACCTATTCGAACTTCGATTCAGAATACTCTTGCTTCCATTTATATGGTAACTAAATAGATTAGAATCAATAAGGAAACTCATTAGTCTTCACTAAGAGGTGAACGGGAAAAGGGAAAAACATGCAACTTGATCATGCATTTAAAACCAGATAAGAAGAATACTTGACAGACCATAGTGTAATCTGCAGAGAATCCAGAATGCAAGTCCCCCTCCAACAGTACATAATCCAGCAGTCTGTTTCATCAACTGTGAACACGGTTTAGCGTCCGATCTCATTAGCTCACCATCAGAAAAACCAAAGAACCGTCTAAGCGCCATCTGCTATATTCCTGGACCAAATCAAAATTGATAGCTTCATAAATTGAGTTTAAAATCTTTGCAGAAACCATAATTCAGTCAGTAGAATAAAAAATGAGTATGGATTCTTTCTAAAACATCACTAGAGGCAATATTCCAATTTCAATCAGGCATGGTCCATTTAGGGGATAATAACATCCCGGCTTCATGCACACACCTGCTGTATTCGGCACAAATTTGACCAAGTCAGGCGTCGGATGCTGTTGAAGAAAGAGTTTCATAGGTAGCTGAAGAAGGGAAGGAAGTCAAATTTGTATTCATCACAAGGTGGAGATAAGCGTTGGATTATCATATAGTATGAGCTCTGTGCTATTCCTTTGTTTTGAAACTTTTCTTTGACTGCTCTGCTCCCCCAAAAAACGGGAAAAGACTTTTTGAAAATCACTGGTGGTTAGTCCGGAC
The DNA here is from genome assembly GCF_002738345.1 of Cucurbita maxima. Lineage (NCBI taxonomy): Eukaryota > Viridiplantae > Streptophyta > Magnoliopsida > Cucurbitales > Cucurbitaceae > Cucurbita > Cucurbita maxima. Next base: position 450,313 of record NW_019272053.1, read on the forward strand.
ATGGGACTTTTTGGGCATCAAAGTTTTTTTTGGATGAGACACTGAGCTTTCAATCAGAAAAATTAAGTAATGTACAAGAGCATATTCAAAAATCAACCCAATAAAAGGAGTTTTTGGTCAGTTTGATTTGAGAACACAAATACAACTAGAGCTTTAGGCTGCTTATCCAACAGGCTAGAATGCAGAGGCTTAGGCTTAGCCAGAAGATTAGAAAGAGTTCAAAGTTGATTGTGATTCTGGTTTGAATCTTTAAACAAATCATATGAAAAATTGGAGCCTGATGGAACCTGAGCAGAGGGAAAATGAACCAACAAGCCAACCAATACAAGATTTCTTCTTTCTCTTATCCTATATATGCAATGTTAATCAATCCATTTTAGATGCAATTTGTTGTTCCGTAATGCCACAATCTTCAAAAATGATATGATACCCAATTATTGTAGCGGAAGCGAAAGCGAGATCAATCACACTCACAAACAGAAATTAAACAAAGTGACACAAAAATTTAGGTGGTTTGGAGAGAGGGATTCCCCTGCATCCACGGGTGGTAGCCAATCACTATAACCAAAGTGTTTACAAGTCTCTCAACAAAAGGTCCTCCCAATTGCTTCTAGGCAAATACAAAATGACAATGATTCCACTCGACTCCACGCCTCAAAACAATGTTAGACAAGCCTTTATATAGACATAACAATACTAATTCTCATACCTAAACCAAATAAATGAGAATACGAAACAAAATGGTTATAAACTAAATGAAAATTAATAACCAAAATAAATGATACTATAAACGTTATGAACTAAATGAGAGTTATAATAATACATCTTTGTGACAACTTACAACACAATTATCATGTTCCAGGTTGAATTCGTTACTGAGAACAGAAGAACACAAGTTAAGTTTTGTTTAAGAACCTAATCACAGAGGACTGGAAGACGAAGTACCCAAAGACAAAGGCCTAGGAATGAGAACAGAGGCGGCTACGGTTAGGATCAAATGCCAGAATCGCCAATCACTAAAATGAATAAAGGAGGCAAGGGATTAAATCAAAGGGGTTTCGATTCGGTTTTCTGGGCTCAATATTTCGGGTTGTAACAAATTGCAAGCACTCACATAGAGACTTTACCAGTAATGAATCATGAGACAGAAATTGAAATCAAAAGAAAGATAAACGAAGCAATATAATACCTGAAGAACAACGGCGAATGCGATTTGGCGTAGCCGGTGCTTCTGCCGCCGCCGGTCCCAGACTCTGAGCTTCGGAATTACAGAGAGGATTGAAATAGAACGCGTAATGCGACTAGCGAAGAAGAAGATACTAGCGCAGAATTTGGGGCTGCGCTGATGAACTAAATATTTTTTTTACAATTTTTTTTCTCCCTTATTATTATTTTTAGGGCAGATTATAAACAGATATACAAATGACTCAAATACAAAGATAGACTGATGCTGTGGAACGACCCTCTTGTAATCGAATAACTCTTGAACGCTCCTCCAACTTGATCGACAACCTGTGAACACCTAAAAGAAGAAAGGGGAAAGGGGTGAGTATATAAATATATCGAGTAAGCTACTTATTTGAAGGTTTTCATTGCTTTCTTAATTTAGTAGGTATCCACGAGCATTACTTCGGGCTCTAGGAAGTTCAGGCCTAGTCTCTCTGCTACCTGAGCCTTTGGGGTGCCTCAAAATTCTGGGAGGTACTTTAGTAACTCATGGACCCACTATGGGTATGAAAGGTGTGGTTCACCCATTTAGGAGCGATTTTCTATTCTTAAACTTAGGTAGTTTGCTTTGCCTAAGCAATGTGTAACCCGTGTCATGGGTTAAAGCGTGACCTCATAAAACTCTCTCTCTAGTGGGGACAACATTGTGTTAGTTTGCTCTCGTCGTCTAAGAGATGTTAGTTGGCAAACCATACCCACAGGACTATTTAGTCACCCAAAGTTAGGGGAGCGACCCCCTGTGTTTGTCAACTACTAAGATTACCCGTGTAATCCTACATCCCCTCTCAGGATATATTTGTTGTGCAAGATAATCCAACTAAACTATTAGACATACAATTCTAACCGACCTAGGCCTGACTCGATGATAATGGTATTAAAGTGGAAAGGGAAGTGGAAACTTTGTTGACACCATACCAATTGCTAACGATATGGAGGCTACATTTAACTTGCTGAATTGCTACAATCTTTATGCTCTTTCACCTTGGCAGCCTACTTTGATTACATAGTGAATGATTGGTAACCTGGGTTGAGGTGTGACCTCGTACATTCTGTAGGGACATTATGGTGTATGCTAGTCTGAACATCATTCATGGAAGGTTAGCTAGTGGACCCTCCCATGGGATCATAAAGTCACCTAAGTTTATTGGGAGCGACCTCCCATGTGCCGATAAGCTACTAAATTAATGTATGTAGTCTCATGCCCTCTCCTCTCAGGAACGATTTACAACACATATGCTATGTCAAGAGACTACTGGCCATCTCCACATGGTTGAGGCACCTGATCTTCTTGACTCACCTTTCTTATCCAACCTTTGCCTACCTCGACAATATGGGTACTACAGTGGAATTTTGACGGAATGTGTACCGAAGTAGATAGGTAGCAAAGATTCTAATGATGCTATCATATTGATATCAGCCTGAAGATCAACCTTAGTCATCCTTGGATGTCATGGAGGTCTACTACGTTCTTAGGGGCTTATAAGTGGTTTCAATCTCATCTCTCGTTTCCAAGATATTCAAAGTTAGCTCATCGGGGCTAATCCAAATCTCTGGGTGCATTTAAGTCTAGACCTTTGATTGCCACTCACATCTTGTGGTGTAGGGTCTACCGGGAACGCTTTTGACCTAGGTCAATGTGTACATCGCACTAGTTGTAGCACCCTAATCTTAACTCAGTTCCCTCATGCATGTTTTGCTAGGGAGATATACCTATCGATTACCTAAGCACTTAATCCATAATTTAAACTTCACCTTAGACCCTGCACCAACAGACCTCTGGGAGTTGAGGAGGTCTGTTGGATGCCTAGGGCAGCTAGGTGGCTTAACACAGACTTTTAGCTCCATACTACTCTGTGTTGACTCATTGAGTCTTTCTTAGTCTAGGTGCACTAGGGTCTAGACTCATTGACTTTTGCTCACGATCTTAAGGTGCTCAGTCTACTGAAGGTGTCCTGACCTTGGTCATAGTCTAGTCAATCTAACTCTAATGCTCTAGCTCTGTGTATATAAGCAAGATCTATAGGGAGACTACATAGTCAAACACTGAAGTTAAAACATACTATATCATGCAAACATACAAGAGAACTAGATCAACAGGGAGGTAATATTCATAAATCATTCGGAGCATAGATCACAATAACCATCCTCTTTTCTAACACAACAAAAAGCATATAAAACAACATTTATCACAAATCTCATTACTGGGGTATTTTGATAATTTTTTTATATAATGAGCATACTCATCCATACGGCTAAACTCATACTCTAGTCATGTCTCAGAAATCTCAATCTAGGGGCATAATGGTAATTTTATCATAACACACATGCAATGCATATTCATTCAAAAACGCTATGCCAAAGTCCTTAACATGCATTTTCTAACCATCTAAAGAAAGGAATGCTCATACTATTACGTCCTAGTGATCCCTAAAATCTTAGTCGTTACTTGGATGATGGGTATCTTCTCGAGCTAGTTTTTTCACGTTTTAAGAGCTCCAAAATTTCTAAAATTTAATAGAAAGTTTCTAATTCATGTCAAAATAGTGTTAGTATGAAACGAGAAACAGTTGGAGGTGTGGGATAGAGAAAAAAGAAGCACCACGCATGCTAACATGCGCCGTCACACGCGAATGTCTTGGTTCCAGGCACGTAGCCCACGTGTGGATACAGCACGAGCTCCGAAGGAATAGGCACGCTCGTTGCATGACATGTGGCACCTCCTAATTGGCACTTCTGTGCTTCCGATCCCAGGTTCGATTCTTAAAAGTGTTTCTTCTATGCTTCATTTTTCTCCGTACACCGTGTCTCCACCGTTTCTACCTGAAGCGCGTCCGGGCTTATGTTTGACACGTGTTACATCTCATTGCCAGACACGTTCATCACTTTTGCCACCGACGCGTGTCAATTTCTTCATCTTTCCACCCAATTTTGTGTTGATTTTTTTATACATTTTTTTTGGTAATTGTTAAGGATATTTAGTAATAAATTATAGTTTACCATATATATTATATTTGATATTTTATTATAAGACAAATATCTAATATTTGCCTTATTATCATAGGTATCTTTCCATTTATTGTTATTTCCATTTATTACTATTTCCATATCCTTGTAGTTTATTTGATTATAAATAAGATAACTTTCACACCATTTATGTGTGGTGGATTAATCAAACATTCACATGGTATCAGAGCCCTCTCGATTTAACAACCCCGATCATTTCTTTTCAATGGCTTTTGAATCCTCTAATCTTCTTCTCCACCACCCTTGCTGGTTTTGACGCCGCAGGGGCAGTCTTCATGGCTGCCGTAGTCGGAGCCGATTGATTACTCTTCGGCTCCACCCTATTGACCTCCAAATCACCTTTCGTCATACTCTGTACATACAACCTCACCTTTTCCAACCCAATTGGTTTCCCCCTTGGCCAATATAGTCTCTCTCATTTTCTTCCCCATCAACCTTCATCCTTCACATAAACCCTAACCTAAACCTATCAACCTTTTGCAGAGATTTACCTTCGGAATCTGGGTGCCGCACTGGCCTATTCGCCAACCAAGTTGCCGCCGCCCTTCCTGCCAAAATTGGCTTCTTCGCCCGATGAGGCGACTCTTCCGACTGCCCTTCTCGCCAAAATTGGCTCTTTCGCCCAATGTGGCGACTCTTCCGGCTTCAACATTGTCTTTGTCCCTTGCTCTAGGTTTCCCCTTCTACTTCTTGGGGTTAGAAATATTCTCACCAGAGCCAAGGCAGCATCGTCGCTAAGCGACAATCCCTCTTCATGGGTTAGACATATTCTCGCCGAAGCCAAGGCAGCATCGCCGCTGAGCGGCGATCCCTCTGCAATTTTTGATGGCCAAGAACCGGGTTGTTAGCATCTTCATGAAAAGTGTTTCTCAACCTCTTTGAATTTTTCAGATTCAAGCTTCACGTTCGTTTAAATCCGACGCTTAGCTTGCGGTGGGGTGTTAAGGATATTTAGTAATAAATTATAGTTTACCATATATATTATATTTGATATTTTATTATAAGACAAATATCTAATATTTGCCTTATTATCATAGGTATCTTTCCATTTATTGTTATTTCCATTTATTACTATTTCCATATCCTTGTAGTTTATTTGATTATAAATAAGATAACTTTCACACCATTTATGTGTGGTGGATTAATCAAACATTCACATGGTATCAGAGCCCTCTCGATTTAACAACCCCGATCATTTCTTTTCAATGGCTTTTGAATCCTCTAATCTTCTTCTCCACCACCCTTGCTGGTTTTGACGCCGCAGGGGCAGTCTTCATGGCTGCCGTAGTCGGAGCCGATTGATTACTCTTCGGCTCCACCCTATTGACCTCCAAATCACCTTTCGTCATACTCTGTACATACAACCTCACCTTTTCCAACCCAATTGGTTTCCCCCTTGGCCAATATAGTCTCTCTCATTTTCTTCCCCATCAACCTTCATCCTTCACATAAACCCTAACCTAAACCTATCAACCTTTTGCAGAGATTTACCTTCGGAATCTGGGTGCCGCACTGACCTATTCGCCAACCAAGTTGCCGCCGCCCTTCCTGCCAAAATTGGCTTCTTCGCCCGATGAGGCGACTCTTCCGACTGCCCTTCTCGCCAAAATTGGCTCTTTCGCCCAATGTGGCGACTCTTCCGGCTTCAACATTGTCTTTGTCCCTTGCTCTAGGTTTCCCCTTCTACTTCTTGGGGTTAGAAATATTCTCACCAGAGTCAAGGCAGCATTGTCGCTAAGCGACAATCCCTCTTCATGGGTTAGACATATTCTTGCCGAAGCCAAGGCAACATCGTCGCTGAGCTGCGATCCCTCTGCAATTTTTGATGGCCAAGAACCGGGTTGTTAGCATTTTCATGAAAAGTGTTTCTCAACCTCTTTGAATTTTTCAGATTCAAGCTTCACATTCGTTTAAATCCGACGCTTAGCTTGCGGTGAGGTGTTAAGGATATTTAGTAATAAATTATAGTTTACCATATATAATTATATTTGATATTTTATTATAAGGCAAATATCTAATATTTGTTTTATGATCATAGGTATCTTTCCATTTATTGTTATTTTCATTTATTACTATTTCCATATCCTTGTAATTTATTTGATTATAAATAAGATAACTTTCACACCATTTAGGTGTGGTGGATTAATCAAACATTCATATGGTATCCTTGATTAATCCACCACACCTAAATGGTGTGAAAGTTATCTTATTTATAATCAAATAAATTACAAGGATATGAAAATAGTAATAAATGAAAATAACAATAAATGGAAAGATACCTATGATCATAATACAAATATCTAATATTTGTCTTATAATAAAATATCAAATATAATATATATGGTAAACTATAATTTATTACTAAATATCCTTAACAGTAATGTTATATAATCTTATAATAAAATAAACATGTCTAAATCTCGTACAACTTACTATCTTGCAAATTTTTTATATTTATCGAAACACCACCTTTCAGTCCAAAACAATTCCGACTTCTATCACAAAACGTGTGTGGAATTCGTTGAATATCAACTTATCGAAAATTTCAAACTTAATTTCAAGAAAAAACTCTCGTAATTGAACGAAAATCAAAACTAAGATCTCGAAACACTTCACTCATTTCTTAAGACGAAATCCCGCGAAATTTTGACTATAGATCCATATTTGGAGCGATTTTCCGTAGGTTTGACTTTGATTTTTTTTTTTTCCTTTTATATTTTCCTTAAGTTCCTTAGATTTTTCTAAAATTATGGAGGTTCCATTTTTAAAAGAAAAAATTATATATCAATACCTCGGGACTCACACACACTGTACTCTATAGTTTTCTTGAAATATTGTTATAAACTTGTAAGTGTGAGTGTAATGGCCCAAACCCACTAGTAGATAATGTTCTCTTTGGGCTTTCTCTTTCGACTTTGAGCTAAGGCTTTAAAACACGTTTGCTATGGGAGGTTTCCACACGCTTATAAAAGTATTTCATTCTCTTCCCCAACCGATGTGAGACATTACAATGAGAACTAAAATAGACAATAATGAACCCACATCAAAATAAGATATAAACTCGAGTATAAAAGAATATTACATTTGATGGTGTTAATATAACACATGCGGAAGCAATTTGGATCTTAGGCACTTTTAGAACATCAATTATACTAAATAACTATCATGTTCATAAGTATTAAAACTTAATGAGTTTGAATCCTAACCTTTTGTAGTTCAAATTTCTTTTTCCTCACGAACCGATTTCGAACCACAACTAGTGTCTTCTCCACTATCCTCTGGCCTTAGAACGGGATTGTGGAATCCGTAAGTGACTAAACTTGGGAGGGATTTTGTATATATGAAGAGAGTGTTTGTGAGAGGTTTTTCACCCAGAAGAAGCCCTTTCATGTATTATGATCACTTTATTTATAGAGTCATGTTTGCATGTTCATGCAAATTTGAGATCACCAAATTTTGACACTCAAAATTTCACTCAAATGTTTGGAATTATGTGGCAAACATGCATGCTTGAGTTAACCAAATTTTGACACTCAAATTTGTGGGGTTTATTTGGCAAGAATGCAAGTTTGGTTAAACCAAATTTTGACACCTCAAAATTCCAATAAAATTCATTAAATGAAGTCACATTTTGACTTTCTTCATTTTGATTCAACCATCCATTTGAATTATTAATTTCAAAATAAAGTAATATTAAATGATTAATTGAACTATTTAATTAATATTTAATATTAATTCAAATAACAATCCCAATTAATTCCGTCTTATTTAAATATCTCAGATTCTCTCTTTTTGTTTAATTCGTAAATAAAACAAAAATGTGGTTAAATATATCGTATATATGTAGCGCATACGCATTCTTCCTAATTTGAATTCGAACACTTCGAACTCACTCGTCACACTATTCTATGGTTTAGTCCGATATGAGCTAGTAGAGGGACCTAATGGACCTATAGATCATGGGCTCTAACGATCCAAGATTAACCGGTTAAACTCATTAACCTTGTTAACCAACATTCGTTAACTACTAGGACATTTCACTATAGCCTAGTAGTTGCACTCCCCTTACTATAGATATATTTCTGTCCATTTGATATAACCATGATCAGTAAGTCGATCCTTCACAGGTTGTTCGTAACTAGAATTGGGTCAATTTACCGTTTTACCCCTGAAGTTACTTCTTGTTTTTTATGTCTCACTGATCCTCTAATGAACAATTGGTTTGTGGTCCAACCAGTAAACCGAATCCCTCTCAGGCCAATGAGAGGGTGGGGTCCCTTGTTCAAGACCTGAAGTCAGTACTTAAGGGAACTACCTCTCTTCTATCCCTAAAAGTGATCTTGCACCCCACGTCCCCAGCCATTTACCCAGTCTTACCCCTGAAATGGGAGGCCTATTGAGTCGGCGAACTTAAGCCACTTTCACCCATGCAAATCTAAGGATAATTCCAAATAAACAGGTGTTCATGGTTAGTTCAGGATTAAGATTGAGTTACCTAGGTCATCGAATAAAAAGAAAATCAGTCTCAACAGTAAACGACATTATAAAGTGAGAGTGATTTTCTTCAGGGTCCGATCTTATGCAATACTCATTGCATAGGACGCCCCCACTCACATGTCTCCACATGTACAATTTTAGTGATCACATTCTTTATATCATAACAAAATTGGTCACATCCATAGTGTCTCCAGAATAAGGTAATCAGTCTTATCCTTATACTATAGATTATTTTGACTATATACTTGAACTTGATCAACTCTTATGTCTCTGCATATAGTTCAAGTAATCATACTATAGCCGGAGTGTTCTTAGTTTATTTGATTTAGATTAATGATCCTAAAGTTCACTTTATTCTATAATAATCTTTACCGAATAAACCACAATAATAACTTTATTGAAAATAGAATATGTTTTTGTTCACAAACTATGAGTTTTAAAACATAAAACCCAACAACATTCTCAAACAAAAAGAAATCGAATAAATATCGAGAACTAAAATAGATAATAACGAACCCACATCAAAATAAGATATAAACTCGAGTATAAAAGAATATTACATTTCCAAATGAGAAAGGAATCGAATTAAATATCATTGAAAAGTAGGAGAAAATAGGTTACTATTTGGGAGACCATTGGGAAGACAAAAAATAGCGAAGACCAACCTGTTGATTCCCCTTAAGTTCATATGAATCACTATCAGAGTTGACACCTAAACACTTGAAAACCTACAATTTTACCAAAGCTGAATTGTCTGAAAAGATTCCTAATCACACATTTAATTTGGAGGATGCAAATTAAAAGAGGAAAAAAAAAAAATAGTGAAATAGTTGTAGGGCATAAATTCAAATATGTCCCGAAGCGCACGTTTTAATTTAGGTCTTGTAGTTGTCATTTTTTAAGTTTTAGTTTTGATCGGTGTGGTTTGGTTCTGTTTTATTTTTAACCCACCTCGAAAAATGTTGGTTTTCTTCGATTTTAGCTCTCAATCGATAGCGTTCTGATTAAGAAAAATATAATATCAAGTAGAAGATGATGTGTTTAAGTCTCGATATGTAAAAAGTTATTTAAAAAAGCCGACATAATGTTGTTGCGTTATAAGAACTCTCGGAATTCAAAAATCTCGATGATACTAATAATCGTTAGATACAAATTGAAGTACTTTGAAAGTTTCTTCAAATGTGCCCACCACAATGTGTTGGTCTCTACTAATTAATATTGTTAACCACTGGGCATTGTGCGATATTCGATCCCATAAGAGTTGTCAATTCTTCTTACCCTGAGTTATATGTTATTTAAGTCGTGATGTTTTTTCCTTGCTTATAGTCAGATGGTTATCGGTTCAAGGACGCAAGGTGCCTCTGTTTTTTCAGGGTAAGAAGGGGTAGAGAAAATACCTCGAGCCAATGTTCGAGTATCAGGCGCTACAACGCTGATGTAACCTGGCCATACTCCCAGGAAAAGCTCGAACGACCCTCAACAAAAGGGTACTTGTACCCAAAACTGACACAGGTGGGTAGGTAAAGAATACCTAGGGGTGCGAGACAACTCTCTTTAAGAAACTCGGCAAAATAACCTCGTAACTTCGGGAGAAGGAGTGCCTCCTCACAAAGGGGGTCGCAGTGACCAGGCCCGAGCGACTGTTTACCAAAAACACAGGTCTCCGCAAAGTCGTAAGACCATGTATGGGCCGACACCTGCCCAGTGTCAGAAGGTCAAGGAAGTTGGTGACTTGATGACAGGGGAGCCGGCGACCGAAACCTCGGTGAACGGTGGCCGTAACTACAACGATCCTAAGATAGCGAAATTCCTTGTCGGATAAGTTCCGACTTGCACAAAAGGCGTAACGATCTGGGCACTGTCTCGGAGAGAGGCTCGGTGAAATAGACATATCTTTGCTTTCTTCAAACTCTCTTTCTAAATTCTCTCTCTGCCCCCATTTTTTAAAACTTTCTTCTTAAAGCACGGCTATAGGCTTGGGTATACGTTGCCAAGATTGAAGCTACACGATTTTTAGTTAGCTGTCTCACTTAGTGGTGAGAGTAAGTATTGCATAATCACTCACGAACAACCTGTAAGAACGTTTGTACTCGATTATGACAAAGGGTAGTGAATGTAAAATTCCTTCCTAAAAAAGAACAATATAGGTCTTCACAATTTCAATTGTACTTTTTGTTAGGTTTTCAAAGCACCCATTTAGATTCTCAGCTTCCTTTACAAGAAACCACCAAAAATTCATCTTTTTTTCTCTCTCCAAACCCTATAAAATGCCTCATCACAACCAAACAACAATCAACAAATTCTCTTGTAGTTGTTCTAGCCATGGCCTCAACCAACAACAAGAGACAAAAGCCGAAGTCGCCCTCGTGCTTCTTCTCGATCTTCAGCTTATTTAGATCCCGAGATGGTAGAAAGAGGCGAGATGAAACGATAGACGATACGAGAAAGGTGTGGCCGAGCGACGAAGACAAAGGCCGATATTGGGTGGCTGAGCCTGGCATTGATAGGAAGGCTAAGGCTTACATCGACAAGATCCATACCCAAATCCGCTCCTCTGGAACTGAATGACGAACTCACTCGTTGCCTATGTCTTGTTTCATGGCAGCTTACTAAGAAGCTTCTTTTTAATCTGTTTTGTAAACTAATTAATGAATATTTTAAAGTCTTGTTAACTATAATATGGTGTTAATGTCTTTTATGACAGGTTTTTATTTATACTTTGGATCATTATGTTCATGTAATATTTATTAATGAAGTTTTTTAAGTGTGAATAATTATGATCTTGGGAAGTTTTTTAATAACTATGATCGTTATGTTCATTCTTCTCTCTAACCGATGTGGGATCTCACAATCTATCTCTTTTCGGGGTACAGCATCTTCGCTGACACTCGTTTCTCTCTCTAATCGACGTGGTATCTCACAATTCACCCCCCGCTCTAGTACACCACTTGGTGTCCACCCCCTTTGAGGCTCAACGTCCTCACTGGCACACTGCTCGGTGTCTCACTCTAAATTTGTAACAGCCCAAACCCACCGCTAGCAGATATTGTCTTCTTTGGTATTTTTCTTTTATGCTTCCCCTTAAGGTTTTTAAAATGATTCTACTATGGAAAGATATTCACACCCTTATAAAGAAGATTTCGTTCCCCTCTCCAACCGATTTGGGATCTTACAAGTATATGAATGAACCGAGATCACATTTGAATGAAAGTGATACTAAGAGTACGATGGTTGAGAAAAACTTACCGGTTGAAGTTGCTACTTATACTAACATAGTGCACTTTTCTTTTCGGCGATTCAATTATAAGAACCCCAAAGTTAAGTTTAACTTGCATGGTATAATTTTATGGTCGATGATCTTCTGAATTTTGTTTTAAGAAATATGTAAGTGAAGACAAAACATATTGAAATAATCTATGTTAAGCTTTTGGAGATAAAGTCTTGTCTCTTAGAAGTACATAGTGAGATTCCTTCTCTCTCTAACTTTCGAAGTTTCTCTTAGTGAGTTTTAGTTGTCTTTCTTTATCGCTAGAAGTGCTCTCATCGTCGTCTCACGCTACGGTAACCATCGGCCAATGTGTAGTAGTTTTGAGCGGGTTTGTATCTTCAATGATTTGTTACACGACCTAGGGCATTAGTTTAAATTGAATTTTAGCGGGTTGTCAATTATACTCATTTGATGTCCAATTCCAGTTCTCATTTATAAATAATATGAACAATACCTATTTTGTATTATCTTTTATTAGGATGTTGTATGATTATTTTTTTTCGCGTCCAACTTTACCATATTTTTGTACTGTTACGTTTATTTCCTATCGACATGTCTTTTAGTCATGGTCTAAGATTCGAACCATGACTTCTTTTCCATTTCAAATTACAAAAAACTCGATTTTAAATAACACCTATGATTAATACCTAACAGAAGTCTAGTCGTTACATTAAAACTCAATAATAAAAATTAAAAAACGAATCATATCTTATTCTTATCATTAGGTTCCTAAATATTCAATACATGAACGAACAAGTTGAAATTTAACGAACTTTTCCCCTTAAAAAAAACAAATTAAGAACTAACTAAATGCACATATACAATGTACAAAGTACTTAGTTTATACATTATCAATCCCTTGATCATTAAAAGTGACCGACAAATTTGTGGTTGAATCCTACCCGACAAAGACCGAACACGTTTTAATAAACACAAAGTCATTACAAGACATTAATTTGACAAGACTAATGAGACATGTCCTAATTCTAATAGGGAATATTTTCAACACTTTTTGTAATAATATATGAATTTTGATTCTTATATTAAAAAAATTATTCTCTGATTTTTATATTATTTGGGCTCTTAAGTTTTTAATTTTATGATTTGAGCGTGACTAATTGTACCTTTGTTCTATTTCAAATCATTTAAATTAATGGTGTATAGGCTAAGATTCTTAATTAATTATTCTTTTGGAATTATATACTCCCTTATTACTTCAATGTTCTTAGTTTTATTCTAATTATATGTTATTGATGTGTTTATTTGACCATCACTTTTTCAAATTATAATATTCTTTTCTTTTGTTTTTGTTTTTGAATTTTGACTAGAATATATTTTTTATATCGATAAAAATGTTGTCGTTTTACTTCCACGAGTATATAGTAAAATATGATAATGTGTAACGCCTATTAAATTGGATTTCATTAGACGGGTTAGGAAGCGAGTTTTGAGGTTTAGGTGTAAAGGCAAGTTAAGTTCACGCGTCATCAAGCCCTTCAAAATTTTAATTCGGATTGGATCGGAAAAATATGCACAAATTCTAGCTCGAGAAATAAAGATTTTATGTTTTTGCTCAAGCAATTTGGACTTCCAAGCGTTTTACTGGGAGCAGTTGCCACACTATTAGGAATCATGGACCTCTAGAATGGAGATTCTATTCTTTACTTATAAACCCATGATTCTCCTCGTAATTAGCCAAGGTGAGACTACTTGAAATAATCCTCAAGAATCCTTCTCTCGAACAAAATACATCATAGAGCCTCTCATTTAAAGCCTATTTCTCTATAGCCTTACACCATTTGTTACACCTTCGAGGCTCAAAATTTCTTTGTTCGACACTCGAGGATGTTAGGAATCACGACTCTCCATAATGGTATGATATTGTTCACTTTGAGCATAAGCTCTCATGACTTTGCTTTGGGTTTCCTTAGAAAGCCTCGTACCAATAGAGATGTATCTCACCCATGATCATTCCCTAAATTAGCCAATGTGGAACTCCCTCCCTGACTCAAACAGAGGATTCATTGGCATGATAAAGTTAGACATGACTCTGATACCATGTTAAGAAATCATGGACCTCCGCAATGATATGATATTGTCCACTTTGAGTATAAAACTCTTGTGGATTTGCTTTTAGTTTCCTGAAAAATCTCATACCAATGGAGATAGTATTTTGTACTTATAAACTAATTATCTTCCTCTTAATTAGCCACGATAGGACTACTTCTCTCAATAATTCCAAACACACACGAAAGAATCATGGCCAGTAAGAGTTTCCCTTCTTCTCTCAATTACTTGATTTTGGCTCAATTCATACCTTTTATGGAACTTTTGGCCATTGATCAACCACTAGAAACACCAAAAATTTTAACTTTTGGGTGAAAAAGAACAAACTCTTGGGATTCGAGTTGGGTCAAGCCTTCGGAACCAGCAGCCACGTGAACCCCACCAAGCCCAGACAAAGCCTATACCATCCACGCAGACGCATCCTCAGCCCAAACGAAGGTGTTCTTGGCCCAACGCACAATCTCATGCAGTTCACCAGCCCTGCAAGTTGCGAGGGTCTGTTAGCAAGGGTTTTAAAAGGAAGATGTTTCAGAGAAGAGCATTGAGGTAATTATGAATGGAGTAAGGATAGGAAAGTAGAACCATTATAGCTCCAAGCGGGTCCTTTTTTGGTCATAAGAATAATGGTTCTTATTAGGTCAAGGACAACCGATCCCGAGATTACCCATGATTGATAATGGCAAACCAAAAGAGCGGTAGGGAATTAACATGCATGTAATAACATCCTAGGTGGCTGAAGTCAAAAGAGTTTGGTTGTTACATTTCTTATTCACCAAATGATGTTATTTATGTTCATTTACATTATTAAAAAAACGTCATCTCTGATGTTGAGTAAAGAAGTACATGAATAAACTGATACCACATTCAAATGAAAGTAAGATTCTGAAGTGATATAGTTGATAAAGTTGAAAAGAATTGAAGTTATTACAAATACCAACAATGTGTAACTTCCTTTGATGGTTAAGTTACTGGAACTTGCATGTTTAGCTTGGTACAATTCTATGTTAGGCTCTTAGAAAATTTTCTAAGAATTATGTGAGCGAGGACAAAGTACAGTGAAAGGATACGTGTTACTCTTAGAAGAACTTTAAAACAAACTTTAAAACAAATATGTAATCTGACCACATTGTAGGGGATGCATAGGCGGCAATAGCCCCCAAGCCCACCGCTAGCCGATATTGTCCTATTTTGGGCTTTCCCTTTCGAGCTTCCCCTCAAAATATGTCTGTTAGGGAGAGTTTTCCACACCCTTATAATAAGAAATGCTTTGTTCCCCTCTCCAACCGATGTGGGATCTCACAATCCACCTTCTCTTGGGGGCCCAACGTCCTCATTGACATATCGTCCAATGTCTGGCTCTAATACTATTTATAACAGCCCAAGCCCACAACTAGCAAATATTGTCCTCTTTAGGCTTTCCATTTCAGGCTTCCCGTAAGGTTTTTAAAACACATCTACTATGGAGAGGGTCTAACTCTACTTGGACAAGTGTCACGCACCATCCAGTGTCTAACTCTAATACCATTTGTAACAGCCTAAACTCATTATTAGTAGATATTGTCCTCTTTGGGTTTTCCCTTTCGGGCTTCCCCTCAAGGTTCTTAAAACGCATTTGTTAGGAAGATGTTTCCACACCCTTATAACAAGGAATGTTTTGTTCCCCTCTTCAACCTATGTGAGATTTCATAGAGGCCATCAAATGTCGTATCCAGATTTTCCTAATATGAATTATGGGCATGAGGCATTACACCATCTTCCTCTCCACGTGTTAGAATGATCTTGTTTGATGTTAAAACTGAACGTTATAGGGTCACCTTTGAAACCAAGTTTGATGATGCTCAACTAAGACCAAGAAAAAGAAAAACTTATAGGTACATGATAATGGATATGGCAATAGAAGGAAGAATGAAAGGTAATCCATTCTTTGTCAAAGGAATCTATAAGCAAAAAATGGACAGACTTAGAAATTTTAGAACTTAGAGGGGCCATCATTTATGGTGAAGTCGAGTCAAATAAGTGACAATCAACATCCAAATGACTTATATTGGGTGGACACTAGACATTGCTCATGTCACCTTGAGAGAGACCACAAGAGTGATGATAATATGGGTATCAACTTGTGATGTTTATGAGACGAGTATAAGGTTTCGAAATGTCGATGTTGATATAAATTTCAACGTTCTAATTTTAGGTAAAACGTCGATAATGTAACGACTCTAATTAAAATTATAAGTTTCGGGTTGGGATGGAGAAAGGGAGTTATGGAAAGAGAGGAAGTTGGCCGAGTGAGAGAGGAAGTGTAACGACCCTACTTCGTTTTTTAAAAAAACGAGACTACCACTACATGCATGTCATGTTTACTATATACAAAAATCATTTTAAAAAAATTCATTTTAAACGTTACCATGGAGATAAACGTTAAGTTTATTAGTAGTTTCATGAGCTCTTCAAAAGCTTGAACTATAAGGGTTGGGTTGGGTTGGATTGACAATTCGGGTTGGGTTGAGTTTATTTTTCTGAACCCGAACTGATTCGGTTCGGTTTTGGGTTCATGGGACGAAACCTTCGGGTTGACCAGAGCCAAACAAAAATATATAAAACCCGAAAATAGAGGGTTGGGTTGTAAAAATTTTTGAGTTCACTATTAGTTCCCGCTCTCCAATCTCATTGGTTAATGATGCACGTAAGTATGATGGTATTGGGTTATGCATCTCTTTTATGTGGATCATTATTTCCAGTAGCTCTTATAGTGATTACATTTCAAAACTCTATAAGAATTTTTGGTAAAAACAATCATTTATTAAATGCGTTATTTTCCTTTGATGAGATCCAATACATGAACGAAGAGAACAATGTTTTAAGAAACACTTATTTTTTTTCTTATAAAAATTATTATAAGTATCAACTGATTCAACAATTAGATCATTGGAGTTATCGTATTATTAGTCTAGGGGTCGGGTTACCAATCCAACCAACCCGAACTTTCGGGTTGTGTCAAAAAAATCCCTCAACCCAATCCAACCCAGACCATGTACACCCCTAGCCAGACATTTGATCGGATTCAAGGAAGGAAACATGTCCAAAAGGGCTTATGTTAATGGCTTTCTCTAAACGATGTTCTCTTCTCCATGCAAGGTCGGGTTTGAGGAGGAGGAGGATGTAGTCGGAGATATTTTTTTTAGAATCAATGGAGATCGAGGGATTTGGATAGATAGATGAACGTTTGAGATAAGACCTATTAAGAGGGTTAAAAAAATCGAGATATTTAAGAAGGGTTTTTTTTTTTTTTTTTACTAGAATAGTAGAGATTACCAATATTTCTCGATATTTTTAGAACTATTAGTAATTGATAAATCCCTAACTTTATATGAAATATATTAGTGGGCTCGAGCCTCTAGGGCATCACAAGTCTAAAGGAGACCTTGAGCTTTTAGAGTCCCAATCTCTTTCTTGATGGTATGAAATAGGGTTAGTCATGCTCTTCCTCACACGAGCGAGTCTAGGTTTAGAACCCTACTACTACGGAAGGTGTTTCTTTTTAGGTTCTAGTGTTCTCTCAAAAGTTTTAACGCATTTTCTTATGTTTCAAGATTTTTCAATCCTACCCATTCAATGAAAAATAGTCATAAATCTATTGTTGATATATGCACGAAAACGGTCTATCGTTGATTAATAGATTATCTACCAAGGTTAAATGTTACTTTAGAGACAACATTATTATTTTTTTAATGTGTTGAAGATTGCATCTACACCCGAGTAAAGGAGGGATAAATGAATAAATCGAGACCGTATCCAAATAAGAGCAATTCTGAGAATAAAATGACTAAAAACAAACTTACAGAAGTTCATAGTTAAGAACTAGGTGGACCTTTCTTTTCGGTGGCTTAATTATAAGAACTTCATAGTTAAACGTGCTCTATTTGGAGTCGTTTTATGTTAAGTGACCTTCACGATGAATAAGTAACGTGGTCATATCGCAAGGAAATATCGAGTCCATCAAGTATTATTGAAAATTTCAAAACTTAATAAATATTTTAAAATCAAGTACAAAATCTATGAATATTTTAATGAGTTTGACATTCATAGATATGCATAGGTCATACGTGTGGGGTTTTGTTCTGAGAATGTATACTTAATCTATCGATATAAATAAATGGGAAAGTTATCTATTTATAATCAAATAAATTACAAGAATATGAAAATAATAATAAATATTAAAATATCAAATATGATATATATGGTAAAGTATAATTTAGTATTAAATATCCTTGAAACGATTATAATATTATTTAATTATTTGTCGAAAAAATTTCTCGAACTTATAGAGAAAGCTAGGTTCAATGGTTATGGGCACAACTATAATAGAATATAAATTACACCCCACATTATATATAAATATTATTCATAACCTTCATATTTATTTTTATATACTTTATTTACATATATATATATATATATTCTATATAATGTCGGGTGACGATGACTTTCCTAACTCAAGACGCGTCTGGTTGGTGATCTAAAAATAGAATTTAAAAGTATTATAGAGTTAATGAACACATAACCTTAGTGAAGACTATCTCCACAGACCAACACGAGTCCTTCCAGCATGTTTTATCCTCATTCGCATGCATCCTAGGAAAATTCTCGGGAAACCATGGAGTTTCTATTCTATTTTTAGGGTTCTTCTCATTCCGATGTGGGTTCGGTTCATTCATGTACTATTGTTTTACTTGACTATCATGCACAAGAGAGTTCTCCAATTAGTCCAAACTTTCGACCAACGACTTATTGTAACCCACCAATAATAGCTATACATATTATGACCTAACATATCTTAGTGGTGGGGGAGAGAGTTCTTTCTTTATGTTATCTTTACATGTTTCCCCATACCATTGACATCTTACACCATTATTTATAATTTTATATGGGATCCAAACATATTACATTAATTTGAATCATACTATATTTTATTATTGTTAGTTAGAAAATTAAATTCATGTAGGTGCATTCATTTATTAAAGTGCTTCAAAAGTCGCTCGATAATAATTCATTTCGTCATTATATTCGTTTTTATTCGGATACGAATCATCATTTGTTAATGCTTTGCTAATGTTAATATTAGATTCTTCGATCGCTGTAACGAAAAGCAATCAAGTGAGTGTAATAATCCAAGCCTACTGCTAACAATATTGTCCGTTTTGACTCGTTACGTATCGCTGTCAATCTCATAGTTTTAAAACCCATCTGTTAGAGAGAGGTTTCCACACCCTTATAAGATATGCTTTGGTTCCCTCCTCAACCGATGTGGGATCTCACATCCACCCCCTTTAGGGACCCAGCGTCCCTGCTGACACACTGCTTGATGTCTGACTCCGCTTTGGACTATATCTGCTAATGGTGGACTTGGGCTATTACAATGAGACTTTGTAGCATAAGAGTGACAGATACACTTGTAAACACTTTGATTATAGTAATTATCTACCACCCGTGAATGGAGGAGAATTTCTTCTCTTTAAACCACGTAAATCATTGTATCTCTTTGTTCATTTATGTTCGTTGGTATGTGAGTGCAATCGATCTTGTTTCCTCTTCTACTACAACAATAACAATAATTTCTATTTAAGAAAAAATACGATGAAAATAAACAAGTTCGAAAAAATAATAAAAACAATAACATTTTATCGAGTGGTGGGTTAATTTAACTCGGTGCACTCGGTACACTCGATGCACCTGATACAAGAAGCAACTAGAAACTAGAAACCCAACCCTAAGTTGCGTCATTAGATAGATTTTCAAGCAGTCAGTTTTTCGAAACTGAATTATACTCCACCACGTAAAAAAATGAAGCTCTGAACGAACCACGTCAAATCCCACATTCTTCGTTCGTTCGTTCGTTCGTTCTAGAGTAACGTAAAAGTAGTTTTTAGACCAAGTAAAAAGGTAAATAGTTCTAGGTAAAAGGACAGGTTATTAAATTCATTGGAAGGAAGATGTGTGGTAGTGGCAAAAGAAAAATAAGGCCAAAAAAGGAGAGAGGCCCCCAATGTCTAGAAATGAATGAATGCGATGTGTCGTCCATAGGTGTCGAGTCTACACAAAGACACATACCCCAAACCAACAAACCCTTCCCACGTGAACTTCATCACCCCATACACAATTTTCCACTTGTTTCTTAATGTGTGAATCCCCACACGCCACACCCTCAAACCTCGAGCCTACGTAGCTTTCATCTATAAAGACAAATCCCCCGTTACTGTCTCACACAAAAACATATATTTCGTCTATCTTCGTTCCATTTCGATCTCACGATTTGATAAAATTTTATAAATAGTTGTCGTCAGAACCTACTAATAGATTGTCTTAGTGACACGTTGAGTAATTGCAGGTATTCATGTTGTAACAACGAGTGGAGTGTATAAGTCCTTTTAGAGATAGGGTTGAGGGTTAGACGAGTCCTGTTTACGAACTTTAGAGATAGGATTGACCCTCGTATTGCTTGCTTCTGGTGAAGTTTGATGCACTAGATAGTCGATATTATTTAATGGTAGGAATACGATTTTTTAAGCCGACCACAATGCAAGTCATGAGTGACAATGAAACCAAGCCGAACAAAGGCGAGCAACCCAACTTCTCTACGGAATCTTCGGATGACTCTTGTTTGTAACTTTTGTTGAGAGAAGATGCCTCTGATCTAACCCATAAGTCGTTTCTCCTTCTCATGTTTGTTATATAACAGGAAGTTTCTTATAAAAATGAATATTTATTAAATGAACCCGATAAGAGTCCAAGCTCACAATTAGAGATATTTTCTTCCTTGGTCTTTCCCTTCTGGGCTTTCCCTTAAAGTTTTGAAATTGCGTCGGCTAGGGAGAGGTTTCCATTCTTTACCCTCTCCAACCGCTCGGTGTTTAACTCTGATACCCTATTGTACTTTATGAACTTTCCCTTCCGAATTTTTCTCAAGATTTTTAAAATGGGTCTATTAGTGAGAGGTTTTCACACCCTTATATTAAAAAGAAGGCTTCGTTTTCCTCTCCAACCAACGTAGGATCTCACAACCTACCCTCCTTCAGGCTCAGCATCTTCATTGACCCTCATTCATCTCTCCAATCAATGTTGGATCTCACAAATATAATGTTCGATGCGAAATATTCATATACACATACTCGAAACCAAATGCAAACTAAGGACAAAAATCTTCAAAAACCAAAAAAGAACGAAGGATTTACATTAATATACATAGAACGAAGAACATATATTGAAAAATGAGTATACATTTTGAGAGTTGGAAGAAGAAGAAGGGGATATATAAATTGATATTGAAGAGCACCCAATGCATGTATTGTGTCACGATCATGCTCGTCCAGGGCGTGTTGCCCATGGCCGCATGCCCATGGCAAGCCAAACCCTTGTCATGTCTTTTCATTCTTGTGTTTTTACTTTTGTAGTTCTAGGGCGTATGACGCCTAAAAATTATCATGTCTAGGCTTGCTAGACATGAAATGTCTCAGAATGTACTATAGGGGATATGACTAGTTGTCAACTTCTCCCTACCCAACGTTATATATGGTAAGCCGTTGTTATCTCTCTCTTGCTGGCTTATATAACGTCTCTTTCTAAAATCTCTCTTTACCTTCGTTTTCTAAAACCTTCTTTTAAAACCGAGGCTAGAGGCTTGATCATACGTCGCTTGGCCGTAGGCGACTCAAGAACAAATTGGCTTAGCTCACTTGTCATTGGAAAGTGAGTGTCGCACGATCGCTAGTCCGCTGCCTTGAAAAGTGTGATTGTGTCACATTGCACCCAAATCAAAGAGCTAGGTATCAGATGCAAACAACAATCGGACCAAAAAAGATGCCACCCAGATAAGACTATCAAACGGGGGGCAACTTTATTTCATTGATATTGAATTTGGGTATCAATTTCATTCAAAACAATCGGGTTTTGCCTCAATCTCAGGGAGCAATCCGGAGGAACAAGAACAATACCAAGACCCTTCTTCTAATCATTGATGAATGTCACACTGACTGGACTCTAGCCGCCGGCTCACGGCGGCGATGACGGTGGTGGTACTGACCCAGTTCATCTCATGCAGAGCTTTCACGGTGGACCCACTTCAACCTAATTTGAGACTACGATTAAGAAGGTGCCACCGTCCATTTCTCTCTCTTTCACGTTCCATTGGGATCTTCATTCGATTTATCCACATTTTGCATTTTCTTTCTTGTTCGTCAGAATCTAACAATTAAAGAAATATTTCATCTGGGATCTGTTGCTTTTGCTTCTTTTTCTTGAATCGAGCATGATTTTGGATTTGGGAGTCTCTTAGATTCATTAAACAATTGGATATTACCCTTTTGAGTTGTTAAAATATATTTTCCCCCAAAACTCTGTTCGACTCCCCTGATAGGGACATTGGTTTCATTCTAAGCCACTTTGATGTTCTAAACATGATAAATCCACTTTAAATTCATCTGGGATCTGTTGTTTTTGCCTATTTTTCTTGAGTTCTTTACTACAACGAGCATGATTTTGGACTTGGGTGTCTCTTAGATTCATTAAACAATTAGATATTACCCATTTGAGTTGTTAAAATATATATTTCCCCCAGAACTCTGTTTATGATAGGGACATTGGTTTCATTCTAAGCCACTTTAATGTTCTAAACATGACAAATCCCCTTTAAATTCATCTGGGTTCTTCTTATTTTAGTGTCTAAACGTGGCTTATCCCTGTAACGAGGCAAATCCATGCCTCTATCTGAGCTTTATCGTGTGGCCAGAGGAAAGAACAACATGGTTTCTGCAGATTCATCTCTAAAGTAAGCAAAAAATTGACTTATGGATCATAACAATCGTTGTTTCTTTGCTTATTGTTTGTGAAATTCATTTATTCTTTCTGGGTTTTGTTCTAAATCTTAGCTTCTTGTTCCTTGTGGCTTTTTAATGAAGCCCTGAAAATGATGTTTATGAACTTGTGTGGGAGAATGGCCAAATTTTGCTGCAAGGACAGTCCAGTAAAGCCAGGAAGAACTCATGTGTACCATTTCATAGTCCCAAGGGTACTGATTCTGTAATCAGAGATGTATTGGGACATGATGATGATGATGATGATGATATGGTGCCTTGGCTTAATTATCCTCTTGATGAACATTCTTCTGAATTCTTACTTGAATTATCTGGGGTCACTGTTAATGATCCCCTCTCACGCAATAGTAGCAGTAAGCAGGTCGATGGCGATGCGCAGCTCAATCATTTGCACGGTGCTCGTCTTGAAGATGGTAATATCTCCAAGCTTTCTTCAATGGATGTATCGAGTGCTCGAGCTAGAAGTTGCACGAATCAATTACATTCATCAGCATCTCAGCAAAGCCAGATATCACTTCCACATCGCAGTTCTTCAAGCACAGCAAGGCATAATTCATCGAATATCATGAATTTTTCCCATTTTCTGCGACCTGCTGTTCTTAAATCCAATGATCAGAACCGTGACGTGACTAAAGCTGTCGGTTTGTCGAGTATGCGCTGTGTAGGCAGCATGGATAAGAATTGTTCAGCAGGTAATACTCAACCTTATGAATCATCGTTTTTTAAAACTCGTGGTAGCATAAGAAATGAATCGAAATCATGCTGTGAAAATGCAGTAGTGCCTTCCATAGATGATAGCAATCCATCAGATGTCAAGGCTCCTGAGACACTGGAGGTTGTCGAACAGCCAGAGGTTGCTTGTTTGGGAGATTCAGCCAAAAACGATGACCGTCCTGAACCGTGTCTTGAAGCAGGTGCAAGTAAAGGATTGTCAGATAGTGAGAAGGTTGTTGAATCTGTAATAGCTGCTTCTGTTTGTTCACGCACTAGCATGAAAAGAGCTTTGGATGATACGACCGTTCTTAGGAAGAGAAAATGTCACGACAACGAGGATTCCGAATGGCACAGTGATGTGAGTACCAAATTGTATACTCGTCTTGCTCTTTGTATCTTGGTCACTTTTCGAATCGATAAATGAAAAGAATTCATCAAGAGCAGGATGTAGAAGAAGAAAGCAATGACATGAAGAGAGCGACTCCTGCTCGTGGAAACGGTTCGAAACGAAGCAGGGCAGCAGAAGTGCATAATTTATCAGAAAGAGTGAGTCTTGTTACTATGAAAACTTCATTTTTTTTTTTTTTTTGCTTCAAATACAACATTGAGCCTTTTAAATGAACTCATTCTTTAATTTATGCCACAGCGACGTAGAGATAGGATCAACGAGAAGATGCGTGCGTTGCAAGAACTCATACCGAATTGTAATAAGGTTCGGCTATTAATACTCTCTTGTTCGGGTTCATTTATTGCTCGATCAATTGAATATTTTAAACATCTTGAAAGTAGTCTGACTTGAATTTTATTAGCTATATTCTTGAGCTGAATTCTGTAATGGAACTATTAGGTTGACAAAGCTTCCATGCTCGATGAAGGGATCGAGTACTTGAAAACGCTTCAACTTCAGGTTCAGGTGATGCTCTTTTCCCTAAGGCAAAAAAAATGTATTTCTTTTATGTGAGATCCCACATTGGTTGGGGAGGAGAAGGAAACACCCTTTAAGGGTGTAGAAACCTTTCCCTAGCAGATGCGTTTTAAAAACCATGAGGCTGACAGCGATACGTAACGGGCCAAAACGGATAATATCTGTTAGCTGTGGATTTTGTCTGTTACAAATGGTATCAGAGCCAGACACTGGGTGATGTGCCAGCGAGAGGAGGCTGAGCCTCGAAGGGGGGTGGGATGAGGCGATGTGCCAGCAAGGATGCTGGGCCTCAAAAAGGGGTGGATTGTGAGATCCCACATTGGTTGGTGAGGAGAACGAAACACTCTTTATAAGGGTGTGGATACCTCTCCATAGCAGACGCGTTTTAAAAACCATGAGACTGACAGTGATACGTAACGAGTCAAAACAGGCAATATCTGTTAGCTGTGGATTTTGTCTGTTACAAATAGTATCAGAGCTAGACACTGGACGATGTGCCAGTGAGGACGCTAAGCCCTGAAGGGTGGTGGCATGAGGCAATGTGCCAGTAAGGACGCTGGGCCCCGGAGGGGGGGTGGATTGTGAGATCCCACATTGGTTGGGGAGAAAAACGAAACACCCTTTATAAAGGGTGTGGAAACCTCTCCCTAGAAGACGCATTTAAAAAACCATGAGGCTGACAGAGATACGTAACGGGCCAAAACGGATAATATCTGTTAGTTGTGAATTTTGTCTGTTACAAATGGTATCAGAGCCAGACACGGGGCGATGTGCCACAAGGAGTCTAAGTCTCGAAAAGGGGCGACATGAGGCGATGTGCCAGTAAGGACACCGGGCCCCGAAGGGAGTGGATTGTGAGATTCCGCATTGGTTGGGGAGGAGAATGAAACACCTTTATAAGGGCGTGGAAACCTCTCCCTAGCAGACGCGTTTTAAAAACCTTCAAGTAAAGCCCAAAGAGGACAATATCTGCTAGCGATGAGCCTGGGCCGTTACATTTGATCTCTCCACCCCCACAATTCAGAAGTGATCATTGTTTACAATATTCAAGTAATCTGTTCATGTTTTTCACATATTATGCAGATTATGTCGATGGGAGCTGGTTTGTTCATGCCTCCCATGATGTTCCCTGGAGGAATGCCACCCATGAATGCACCTCATATTTATTCACCCATGGGCGTAGGAATAGGAATGGGATTTGGGATAGCTATGCCTGACATGAATGGTGGTTCTCCTGGCTATCCCATGGCTCAAATGCCACACTTGCAAGGAACGCATTTCCCGAGCCCATCGATACCAGCTCAAACTATAATGCATGGAATGCCAGGTTCTAACTTTCATGTCCTTGGATTTCCTGGTCAAGGACTCCCCGTGTCCATGCCACGTGGCCCGATTGCTCCGTTTCATGGAGGACCTTTTATGACTAATTCCAGTGTGGCAGTAGCTCCTGTAGAGAGTTTCAGTTTAGCTGCAGCTTGTAGCTCGAAAGATTCGCCTCCAAAGATGAATTCACCGACCGTGCGAAATGGTGGCAACGACCCTTTAATAACAGCTCCTAGACAGGTGTGTAGATTTAAATTTTAAAAGCATGTGATATTATGGTATGTTATGTGAAGGTAGGATAGAGTTTTTATCCTTTTTATTTTTAACATGAGAAGAGACAAATGCTCGGAAATACAAACTTCAAATGGGAGAAAAAGAATAAAACAAAACTGCTTATAAAGAAAGGATAGGGTTTTTATCATTGTTGATATGGACGGTGTTGGCAAGAAGATGATGAGATGGTTAAAAAAAAAGGGTCCACATTGCCCAGTGTCTAGCTCTGATACCATTTGTAACAGCCCAAGCCCACTGCTAGAAGATTTTGTCTGCTTTGGCCTATTACGTTATTCTCGTCAGCCTTACGGTTTTAAAACGCGCCTCTTAGGGAGAGTTTTCCACACCCTTATAAGGAATGTTTCGTTCTACTCTCCAACTGATGTGGGATCTCACAATTCACCCCTCTCGGAGACCAATGTTCTCACTGACACATCGCTTAGTGTCTAACTCTGATTCCATTTGTAACAGCCTAAGCCCCCTACTAGTAGATATTGTCTATTTTGGTCCGTTACATATCGTTGTCAGTCTCACGGTTTTAAAACGCGTTTACTAAGGAGAGGTTTCCACACCCTTATAAGGAATGATTCATTCCCCTCTCCACTGATGTGGGATCTCACAATCCACCCCTCTTAAAGGTCCAGCATTCTCGTTGGCACACCACCCAGTGTTTAACTCTAATACCATTTGTAACAGTTTAAGCCCACTACTAGCAAATGTTGTTCGTTTTGCCTTGTTACATATTGTCATCAGTTTCACAGTTTTAGAACGCGTTTGTTAGAGATAGTTTCCACACTCTTATAAGGAATGCTTCGTTCCTCCCTCAAACCAACGTGGGGTCTCACAATTCACCCCTTTTGGGGGCCAACGTCCTTGCTGGCATATCGCCCGGTGTCTGGCTCTAATACCATTTGTAACAGCTTAAGCTCACTACTAGCAGATATTGTCCGTTTTTACCTGTTACATATCGTCGTCAGTCTCACGGTTTTAAAACATGTTTGTTAGGGAGAGTTTTCCACACTCTTATAAGGAATGTTTCGTTTCTCTCTTCCACTGACGTGGGATCTCACAATTTACCCCTTTTGGGGGCCAACGTCCTCACTGGCACATTGCCTGCTGACTTTGATATCATTTGTAACAGCCTAAGCCCACTACTAGTACATATTGTCCGTTTTGGCCCATTACATATCGTCGTCAGTCTCACGGTTTTAAAACGCGTTTATTAGGGAGAGGTTTCCACACTCTCATGAAGAATGCTTCATTTCCCTCTCTAACCAATATAAGATCTCACATGAAAATATTGAATTATCTTGTTGCTGCAGGGTAACAAACAAGCTTCTGGTGTTAATGGCAGTGGTACGAACCCGACCAACAATAACGAAACGACGTTATAACTAGCTATGTTAATAACATATTGGTCAGGGCTCATGGCATTGGTTCATGAACTTCACTTGGAGATCATCCCGCTTTGGACATGGAGATACGTAATTCTTGATACCACTTGGAGGGGACTTGGCAGGATGATCTTTCAATGGAATTAGCTGATTGATCAATTATCTTGAGGGGACTTGGATATGATGAAAATTTGTAAGAACAAGAGAGGGCGTTGAGTTATATGATACCGAGACTGAACTAAGATTATAAAGTTCGATGATATATTTTGTACGATGCATCCTATCGAGTTTATTGAATTTGTTACGAGAACTTGCTAACTTAATTGGGTTACGATCTATTTGGGTACTTCTAGTCTCATATCGGCTATAGACCTAGACGAGCAATGACCCACATGACTATGTTCTTCATCATAGGGATTTGTATATTGGTTGTGGACTAGTTTGACCTATCTTAGTTTCTATTTCAAAAAGTCTCACTCAAAACAAATAACTTTTAGCGGAATATTTACTATTCACATCTTAGTCCATTTGTACTAGAGACAAACAATCGAGACAAATTTAGCACTCGAGATCGCTCAGGTAAGTGAGGACTAACTCACTTACTCCATTGAATGCTCCTACCTATCATCAAAGATCGTGTGAATGTGTAACCAAAATCGATAATATTTTGTATATCAGAAAAAGGAACGATTCATGCATACATTCTTCAGACGTTTCATCTTTTGTGACTATAAAAAGAACATTTGTGCTTTATTTACTGAATGACTAAGTTTCATTGCGATTGTACTATATATGTTTAGAATAATTACTTATACTCTCACTTTGAGATATTTGATCGGTAATCCAAATCTTATTTTCCTTATATAACAATTCCTTATCACATGGTGTCAGCTCTCGTTACAATCATACTATGAAGAAAGTAGGTTGTGACTCTCACGTGCAAACACGACAAGATAGTGATACGGAAGTGGAATCCAACCAACTACGCGAGGTCGAAACAGACAATATATATGTGTGTAAGAGATAACTTCGAGTTAAGACAAATATAATCCTCTTAAAATTCAAAAAGATCGTGTTGATTGGTTAAAGGTAGATACACAAACATTGACGAGATGATTTGGTAGTGATTTATGGAATAATGAGGGGAAATGCATGTGCTTATGTTCCCAACTATTGTTAATGGCCCATTTGGATTAGATATATTGAGGTCAAATCAAAGGGCAAAAAGCAAAACAATGTGAAAATGTTCCCCACAAGTTGCTATTCCTTTTAAGGACACCTACTAGCCTTAGCTAGCTAGCTACCACTCACCTTATCCCTTTTGCCTCTTCCCAACATCGTATTAATTAACTATGTTGTTGTGTTTATTTAGTTGTAATGTTATCGATGTTACTTAAATCTTGACGTAACAATTTTTTTTTTTTGTATTCAATTAATACACGAAGGTAGAGAAATTTAGATATCAGACTTTTCGGCTGAGAGTATGTACCTTAATCAATTGAATTATGTTAAGTTGACGTTGACATAAGGTAATGATTTGACACATTATGATATATGTAATCGAGTTGAATAAAATAAAGGAAAAAAAATGTATTCTAGAGGTGTTCGTGGATTGGGTTGAGTCATGTTGAGATGTTTTAGACGCAACCCAATTTTAGGTTATAAACTCTTTTCGACCCGAACAAACGTGTTAAATACTGAATCCAACACAACTCAATCATAAATTTTGGTTTGGGTTGATTCAGGTTGTTCGGAGTTGGCATGACATGAACTTGATCCTATAATGAAAAGAAAAGTTTGTAAGTATTCCCTATTTTTTTTGTTTCAATGACTTCTTTGAGAAAGAACGCTTTCTTGTTGCTTTCTATAGTGGATGTAGGCCTTCTTTGAGCGTTTTTCCTCTATCTATTATCAGAGAATTGATAGCTATGCTCAAGTTGACGTTCACGGCAACAACAATATCCTTCCAGTGGCAGCTCATCCTCTTTCAGTGTTCTAATGATCAATTTGTGACACCCATCGTCCGACTTAATCCAATTTCAGATTATTCGAACAAAGTCTTAAAGATTACTTAAAGGACTACTAGTGTGACGATCCTACTTCTAAGACATGATTGAACTTGGAAGCTAGCTACTTTGGACTTTTCCATGACATCCGTAGGAAATGCCGTCAACCATTCAAGATTCCTTTGTTCTTACCTAAACAACATAGTCGAAAAAAAGTTGAGTATTGAAAAATATCCAATAAATAACTTAATTGTTGGGATGCATATGCAAACACATACAACATATCTATGAAATTGAATATGTTACTCCTCTACGCATCAACTTACGCATACATGAACTCACTAAACAATCATCTCCATTAGACTTTCTAGACTTGACTATGAGCAGATATATGCTCAAACAATAAAAACTACTGGATATGAAAGGAACGCAAAATGTAAGATATAACTAAATGTGTATACATAAATTATCGAATAAAAGAACACGATTCAAGTTAAGCATCAAAACGTGTTTAATTTTTACTTTGAGAATTAGAGACATTTTGACTTAAAAAGGAAAAAAATGCGTTTTATTGAATATAAGATAGCACACATGGTTGTCTAAATGAGTTGATAAGATAGCACACATGGTTGTCTAAATGAGTTGATTTGATGCAAAATCCATCTCTTCACTTTACTATTATTATATATTTGATGAAAAAAAGAAAAAACGAGTCACCGATTACTCCACACTTACACTTTCACGTAATAACTCAGACTAAAGGTGACTCTATTACTGGAATAGAGATAAGGAAGAATTGGTTACACCAAATGATACGCCAAAACCACACCTATAACTGAAGTTAATTCATGATAAATTGACTAGTAAGATACACGTCCAAATACGTGTAGGATCATGATTAAAGCCATCATATTTGTGGACTATCTATGGATGGATTTAATTAATTAACAGATATTGTCCGTTTCGGCCCGTTACGTATCGTCGTTAGCCTCACAGTTTTAAAACGCGTCTACTAGGAAGAAGTTTCAATACCTTTATAAGGAATGATTCGTTCTCCTCTCCAATCGATGTGGGATCTCACAACTACCCACCTTGAGGGCCCAGCATTCTCGTTGGCACCCAACACGGTGTCTAGCTCTAATATCATTTGTAAAAACCTACCACTAGCAGATATTGTTCGCTTTGGCCCATTACCTATCGTCATCATGTGAAATACATGTAGGTCATGATTAAAGCCATCATACATGCCGACTATTTATGAACGAGTTAGATAAATTAGCAGATATTGTCCATTTTGGCTTGTTACGTATCGCTGTTTGCCTCAGTTTTAACATGTGTCTACTAGGAAGAAGTTTCAACACTAGCCAACCGATGTGAGATCTCACAATCCACTCCCTTGAGAGCCCAACGTCCTTGCTGGCACCCCGCTCAGCGTCTGGCTTTAATATCATTTGTAAAAACTCACCGCTAGCAGATATTGTTCGTTACCTATCGCCATCATGTTGAAATACGTGCAGGAACATGATTAAAGTCATCATACATGTCGACTATTTATGAACGAGTTAGATAAATTAGCAGATATTGTCCATTTTGGTTTGTTACGTATCGTTGTTTGCCTTAGTTTTAACATGTGTCTACTAGGAAGAAGTTTCAACACTAGCCAACCGATGTGAGATCTCACAATCCACTCCCTTGAGGGCCCAGCGTCCTTGCTGGCACCCCGCTCAGCGTCTGGCTTTAATATCATTTGTAAAAACTCACCGCTAGCAGATATTGTTCGTTACCTATCGTCATCATGTTGAAATACGTGCAGGAACATGATTAAAGTCATCATACATGTCGACTATTTATGAACGAGTTAGATAAATTAGCAGATATTGTCCATTTTGGTTTGTTACGTATCGTTGTTTGCCTTAGTGAACGAGTTAGATAAATTAGCAGATATTGTCCATTTTGGTTTGTTACGTATCGTTGTTTGCCTTAGTTTTAACATGTGTCTACTAGGAAGAAGTTTCAACACTAGCCAACCGATGTGAGATCTCACAATCCACTCCCTTGAGGGCCCAGCGTCCTTGCTGGCACCCCGCTCAGCGTCTGGCTTTAATATCATTTGTAAAAACTCACCGCTAGCAGATATTGTTCGTTACCTATCGTCATCATGTTGAAATACGTGCAGGAACATGATTAAAGTCATCATACATGTCGACTATTTATGAACGAGTTAGATAAATTAGCAGATATTGTCCATTTTGGTTTGTTACGTATCGTTGTTTGCCTTAGTTTTAACATGTGTCTACTAGGAAGAAGTTTCAACACTAGCCAACCGATGTGAGATCTCACAATCCACTCCCTTGAGGGCCCAGCGTCCTTGCTGGCACCCCGCTCAGCGTCTGGCTTTAATATCATTTGTAAAAACTCACCGCTAGCAGATATTGTTCGTTACCTATCGTCATCATGTTGAAATACGTGCAGGAACATGATTAAAGTCATCATACATGTCAACTATTTATGAACGAGTTAGATAAATTAGCAGATATTGTCCGTTTTGATTCGTTTCGTATCGCCGTCAGCCTCACAATTTTATAATGCGTCTACTAGGAAGAAGTTTCAACACTCTTATAAGAAATGTTTCGTTCTCCTCTTCAACCGATATGAGATTTCACAATCCACCTTCCTTGAGTGCCCAACATCCTCGCTGGCACCCTGCTCAGTGTCTGGCTTTAATATATTTGTAAAAACCCACAACTAGCCGATATTGTTCGTTTTGGTCCGTTACGTATAGCTGTTAGTCTCACGATTTTAAGAAGCATCTACTAAAGAAAAGTTTACACGCTCTTGTAAGAAAGGTTTCGTTTCCCTCTCTAACCGAATTCGGATCTCACATTAATCAATCACATTTTTATAGGTATCTTCTCTCCCCTATTCTGAAATAGATATTTCCATTTGGAACTTAGCAATTTATTAATTAGATCCCCACATATCTTCTCTCTCCCTCTTTAAAGCTAATAAATTTCAATTAATTTCAAAATATCCCAATTTAATATTATATATATATATATATATATATATATATATATTTGCCCATAAAAATTAAAGGTTGGAGTTGAAGAAAAGGAGTTCATATGGGAAGGTACTCTTGCTGTTACAAGCAGAAGCTTAGGAAAGGGCTTTGGTCACCTGAAGAAGATGAGAAGCTTCTTAACCATATCACCAAACATGGCCATGGCTGTTGGAGTTCGGTCCCTAAACTCGCAGGTAATTGGCTTTTCATCCTCTTGCCTCAAATCGATTCAAAAAAGTTACAAGATTCGAGATTAAGTTCTCTAATTTCGAGGAAGAAAAGAAAGAAAGTAAGAAAACGTTAACTTTTTAACACGACCCGTATGGATCTTTAGGGTTGCAAAGGTGCGGGAAGAGTTGTAGATTGAGATGGATCAATTATCTAAAGCCAGATTTGAAAAGAGGCCCGTTCTCGCAACCAGAAGAAGATTTAATCATTGAGCTTCATTCCGTTTTAGGCAACAGGTTTGTTTTCCCTCCTTAGTTCTTCCCTTTAGTTTTTGATTCGTGACTTGTTTTATAACATATTATTCGTTTAGATGGTCACAAATTGCTGCTCAACTACCTGGACGAACCGACAACGAAATAAAGAATCTATGGAACTCGTGCATAAAAAAGAAGCTAAAGCAAAAAGGCATCGACCCGAACACTCACAAGCCTTACGTAGACAAAGAAATCAGCAATGAAAACAACAACAACATTACCATATTAGATGATAAAAAAATCCATGAAAAGGCTTCATCCATTGAAGTAGTTCCAAACCATTCAAGTTCCGACATGTCGACCACTACCGACAAATCGGAGAACATGGGTATCGCTATAACTATTCCAAATAATAACACCAACCCTTTTGAAGCCATTTCAAATTTGCTTTTCCCCACTCCCAATTCATGTGAAAATCCTCCTATAAGTTCTAACGCCTTCTCGTGGCAGCCCGATGAGTTGCTTCAAACCGCCTCCGATCTCATGAGAAGTGATTGGTATCATCAGATCAATCACCATCACCCGACCCTCCAACCCGAACTATTAGGACATCAGACCTACCCATAATTCTATCATATAGCAAGATACGTGTTATGTTACTATATCTGTTTTAGATCTAAACCTTCGTAACTTTTCTCCACCAGTAAGCCAAAGTTATATGACTTATATTTCAGAGATTCGAAGTTCTGTGAATAGTTCGTATTCTTGTAAAAGAACCCTTTAATTAATTAGGGTTTCAAGAAACGAAACACTTGTATCGACTATCGAATATGTATTTTGTAATGGGTTTTGAGAGTGATAATATAAGGCGTTTTTGGTCTTTCAAGTCCACATATTGTGAAATTATTAATGGACCATGGTTCTTTAAATGGCTGTCCATCACTCTCCCGAAGATGGGGACCTTTTTCACTTTTTGATGTGGCCACCAATCCCTCCTTTTCCAAATTACTACTTTGTATCAACGTGCCAAATCCGTGTTTAGTAACGCTTATGAATATCGATTCATAAACAAATTTAATTAATAATTGTAGAAGTTGATATCATCATCGTAGTTGTTTAGATGTTTGTATTTTTGTTAAGATATAAATAATTTCATGATGGCGAGAGTTTATCGAGACTAGTTATTGGATCAAGCTAAAAGAGAATATAAAAAATCAGTCTTGAATTCTCGAACAAAGGGCTACAATGACATGACTGTATCTATCCTAGTCTTAGTCTCATGGCCATCATCGTTACGTCGTCAATCGTGCAGAGGTGTCTTACTTTTACTTGAAAAATAAGAGTAGTATGTGGCTTAGTATTTTAAGAAACACTCAGTAAGTAAGCCATGCAATCATGTCTAGGAGCTATCATTTTATGGCCTTGGTCTTAACTTCCAGTCCAAAAGAATTAGATGTGTAGTACTTCTCTACACACGGCCCATACATGCGCACATGAACCCCAGGCAAGCTCATATGCATACCTTTTGGACCTAGCCTTCGACTAGCAACACTCGTGTTGCCGATATACTACGGAATGAAGGGAGCGTGCATAGTATCATGTACATAAAACCATATCATAACATCTAGGGTACGCATCCATACTATCGTAACAAAGAAGTATCTTGATGCACGTGAATATATAATAGATTATTTTTTTTTTATTTATTTTTTATTTTTTTGTTGTTGTTGTTGTGGTGGTGAAGAACATGAAGGCTTTAGCACGTAGAGAGAGGGCATCAATAGCCCCTAAACATAAGAAAGCTATCAACATTCAATCATAAAAACCAAATCGAAAATTTTGAAATAGAAACACGTATTAATCTACATAAACTAAATGCGTTAATAAATGAGGCAATTTCATTCCATGTGTAATAGAGCCATCAACAAACTCCGTATCCACTCACCTCACTAATTTTTCACTTCGTTTTCTTCACTATGACGACCCTTTACGTCGATTTCGCATCTCTCTTCCTCCTCGTGAAAAATTGGAGCATGCTCTTTTTCTTCACTATGGTGACACTTTATGGCACCTCCGCTCCTCTCCTCATGAAGGATAGGAACACTTTCTTCTCGTTCTCGTTCTCCTCCTCCTCCATCGTTTAACTTTACGATCGGCTCCTCCGTCTTATACTTATACCACGATGCCCAATACAAGTAATGAAAAAAGTTCAAAAGGCTAAGAATGGCCAAAAACCAATAAAAGAGATTGAGATTGTTGTAGTTCAAGTCCTCAGGAATGAGGCCTTCAACCCATCCCTTCTTGCTTGGGGATACCTTTCTAGTGACTTTGTTGATAACATTCACAAAGATGCTACTCAAGTAGTAGCCAAAGGAGAGGGAGAGCCAAGTGAAGGAAGTGGAGAGGGACCTCATTCCCACAGGGGCTTCCTTGTAGAAGAACTCCAATAGCCCCACAAGGGTGAACATGTCTGCTATCCCAAATATACCATATTGGAATGATAGCCAGAATAGGCTCATCGGCTCGTCCGGATGCTTCGTTGCTTGGTGTCGTCTCTTCATCTCCACGAGCCCTGCCACGGCCATCGATACGGCCGAGAGTACCTATTACAAAATATGTATAAAAGATTAAACGTACCAACAAATTATCGTAGGAAGAACAAAAGGTAGCATATATAAAAAAGTGTTTCTAGCTAGTTAAAAATATTTTTCGAAGTATTTTTTGATTTTCAAAATTGTTTAAAGCCATTAGAAAGTACTAGGGAGAGGTTTCTACGCCCTTATAAGGAAGGTGGGATCTCATAATCCATTGTCCGCTTTACTGGCCCATTACATCTCACCATCAGCCTCACAGTTTTAAAACATGTGGGATCTCACATCATTGTTCGTTTCGGCGCAGTACGTATTCCCTCTCCAACCAACAGGGGATCTCACAATCCACCATCTTTAGGTGCCCAACGTCCTCGTCGGCTCACTATCGGTGTCTGTCTCTGGTACCATTTGTAATAGTTCGAGTCCACCACTAGTAGATATTGTCCGCTTTTGCCTATTATGTATTGTCATTAGCCTCACAGTTTTAAAACGCGTTAATTAGAAAGAGATTTCACACCCTTACAAGGAATGTTTCATTCCCCTCTCCAACCATTCCCCTCTCCAACCAATATGAGATCTCACGTAAATGCTTCCAAAAAAAAACATTTAATACCTGTTTTCTTAGAATATTCTTCAAAAGTCATCTCAAACTCCGATCTAATATTTAAATTCTATATTTTCTATACTTTTCAAAAAATTATTTTAAGTAAATGGATTAACATGTTGACGTGAGCATTGTATAAATACGAGTAGTTTGAATCGTACCAGTCCGACCCCAACACGTTGGAGTTGGGTGATGCCTGATGGGTGGTGCGTGATCTTCCGAGCGAAGGGGACGAAGACGAACTCGTAGAGGGGAATGAGAAAGGCCATGAAGACCAATGGGATAACAGGGATGGAAGGAGCTGGGAACTGAAGATGGCCAAGGCTTTTGTCCATGATTTTGGTGTTTCCTTGTTCTACTGAAAATGTTTGAAGCTGTGCTAAACAAGTGTTCATGATGATGGTGCTGATGAAGATGGGCAACATTCTTGTTATGATCTTCACTTCCTCTACTTGTGTTACACTGCAAACTTTCCATGGTTGTGGCTCTACGTCCTTCGGGAGAATCGAAGCTTTGTCAAGAAACCTGAACGACAAATAATCAATGAAAATAATATCTATTACTGATATCTTCTCAAGTTCATGAAAATTGATTAAAAACTATATCGAGAGAAACTAACCAAAATCTAAACTAATTTAAAGTTCGCAATATAATTTAAATATATATAGTGCTTCTAGTTTTAACTTAAATTCTTTCGTTTATAACATTCTTGTCCAATATTTAGAATATGGATTCGGCATCGGATGGTCCTAACATTGTCCTGCATTCGTTGTGAGATGATCACATCACCTACTTGTCTTGAGTTGTTTCTAAAAGTGAAGACTATTATCACAGACTAACATAAGTTTTTTAGCATGTTTTGTCCTTACTTACATGTTTTCTATAAAATTTCAAGAGGTCACCTAAGTGTACGATTACTTGAAACTAAGCACACTTGTTGGTATAGATAGCAACTACTAATTTGAAGATTGCATTTATTCAAATGTGGTTTCGGTTTATTCATGTGTCTCTCCTTTACTCATGCATCACATGTCTGCATGTGAGATCCCCATCAGTTGGAGAGGAGAATGAAATATTCTTTATAAGGGTGTGGAAACCTCTCCTTAGTAGACGCGTTTTAAAAACCTTGAGGAGAAGCCCAAAAGGGAAAGCCTAAAGAGTACAATATCTACTAACGATGAGCTTGAGCTGTTACAAATGGTATTAGAACCAGACACCAGGCGATGTGCCAGTAAGAACGTTGGGCTTCAAAAGTGGGTGGATTGGGGTCCCACATCAATTGGAGAAGGGAGCGAGATCCCATATCGGTTGAGGAGCAGAACAAAGTATTTTTTATAAAGATGTGGAAACCTCTTTCTAGCAGACGTGTTTTAAAAACTGAGGAGAAGTCTAAAAGGGAAAACCCAAAAAACTCAAAGAAGAAAATATACACTAGTTGTGGGGTTGGGTCATTACACTACTAACTTCTACTTTCCTTAATTCCCAAATCACATCTTTCTAAGTGAGGTTTTGCTTCGGTACCATCCGTAATAACTAAAGACTCTTGATATTCCCATATAACATGGTCACGACACTTACTTGTCTCGAGTTACTTCTAAAAGTGAATACTATGTCACAAACCAACACAGATTTTTTTAGTGTGTTTTGTCCTCACTCACATGCTTGTTCGGAAAATTTCTAAGAGATGACTTTAAGTCAAACATGAATGTTGATATAGATCAATGCTTTTAAGCTTTTCTTGACCATAATCTCATATCATCACGATCACTTTCATTTAGATATGATATCAATTCATCTAGTACTCTTCTTTTACTCAAGTATCACATCATCATTCTAAAAAATGAAGTAAATATAATGGTGTTTATAATTTAGCTAAGAGCCTCAAAATTTGTCTCTAACCTCATTTTTAACCACGAAAACTCCATCTTTTCTCCTATTTTGGACGATAATCTAAATACAAAATACTAATATATTCAATATTGAATGCATGGAGCCTAAGTTGATTATTTAGCATTAATATGAAAATTAAATTAAGAAATATAATGAAAAAAAAAATCAATGGACCTGAGCTGATAGGTACGAGCAATCTTAGACTCGATGGAATCCATATAATACTTGTCGCTAAGCTCATACAATTCACTTGGCGTGTTGGGTAACGCCAATCCTCGATTTTTAATAGCCACAACGATAACCTGTCAAACCATAATCAATTATTAAAACATGAATTATCATCTTTTATCAACTTGAGCGTAGCTCAATAGATAGACATTAATCATTATCTCATGTCAACTTGAACATAGCTCAATTGATAAGGCTGATACTACCATCTTACAAATCGACTGTTCAATCTTTTACCTTCAATCATTTAACTCACGGGAGGAAAAAAAAAAACCCTCGTAGAAAGTTTGAGTCATAGTGAGTTTTCATTTAAAGACAAATTACTAAAATTGCGATTTTGGGTTTTATTTATTTATTTAGAAGTGTTCATCAGTTGGGTCAGATATATTTTTTAGATCAAACTAATTATTACTGTAAAAATTTTCAACCCGAACATCCTTTTTTTAAATAGTTAACCTAACCTAATCTAACAATAAAATTTTTGAGTTAGGTTGGTTCACTCTTCATTTTTTTTTTTTTTAATAAAAGTAAAATGATAGTTAGTAAAATATTTATTTATTTATTTTTAAACATTTAAATAAGAACCGAACTCAATCTCAATAAATATTTTAAAAATTATCTTCCAAAATAGTTTTTTAAAAAAATATTGGTAAGAGTTTAATAAATAATTATAAAAGAAAATAATTAAAACTAAAATTAATAAATATATTTTTTTGTTGTTGGATCACATTCCCTTAAATTTTCGTTTAATTAAATTTATCAGAATCCAAATAAGTTCATAATTCAACCCAAACTGTGTCGTTTGAGCTAAATTGATCAGGTTTTTCAAGTCATCGTCTCTTAATTTTATTATCTACTTTCTATACATGTCTTTGATATCGAACTAAACATTTAAAAACAAAAAAAAAAAAAAAAAAAAAAAAA
>NW_019272053.1:489901-513735 GCF_002738345.1 Cucurbita maxima
AAAAAAAAAAAAAAAAAAAAAAAACAAAAAAATGGTTTGTACTCATACTAAAATTATTGCAAAGAGTTGGTCGTAATTCTTAATATTACATTTATCTAATTAAGTATATATTTTTTTAAAGTGGGGGTAATATATGAAATTCAAAATAAATAATTTTTTCCAAAAAATAAAAAAATAAAAAAATAAAAACCTGAATAATCCTCAAGAGTGGGCTTTGACCAGGCACATGAAGGCGATAAAATGGCTTCCCAAGGGCAAACACAATGAACCCAACAGCAGTAGCCAAAGCTGAGATGAAGAACCCCCAATACCAAGCCTTGTTCACAGCTACCCACACAATCAAGGTCACTCCCACCGCCGCTCCAATTACTACACTAAGCAACAAACAGTTGAAAAATGTGGCTAATGCCTTCGCCTCCTTTGGATCCTTTTGGTTGAATTGGTCCGCCCCGAGTGCTGGCAGGGCCCCTCGCACCCCGCCTGACCCGATCGCTAGTAGGCACAACGAAGTGTAGAATACGAAGGCAATGCGACCGTGGACACAGTCCTTTGGGCAATCGGCCTTTGGTAACAAATCGTGGGAGTAGGCTTGGACTGTCACTATCACCAACGCCTGTTTCGTGGAAGTTGTCACAATATGACTCATAAATACAAACTAAACTAACTAAAATGGTCACATTTAAATTGTAATTTTTATTCGAGCTTCCCCCTCTCCAACCAATGTGTCTGGCTCTTTGCCATTTATAACAGGAAGTCCAATTTCTCATTACCGTATCTTTATAAGAAATGTTTCGTTCCCTTCAACAATCGATCTTAGAAAGGGTGTTTCGTTCTCCTCCCCAACCAATGTGAAATATCACAATCCACCCCTCTTCAGGGCCCAACGTCCTTGCTGATACTCGTTTCTTTCTCCAATCAATGTGGGACCCTGCCAAATCCACCCTTTTGGAGCCAGCGTCCTTACTGGCACACCGCCTCATGTCTACCCTCTTCAAGGAAGAGCCTCCTCGCTGGCACATAGTCCAGTGTCTGGCTCTGATACCATTTCCCCCTTGCTAGCACATAGTCCAGTATCTGGCTCTGATACCATTTATAACCGTCCAAGCCAACAGCTAGCAGATATTATCCTATTTAGGGTTTCCCTTTCGAACTTCCCGTCAAGGTTTTAAAACGTGTCTGTTGGGGAAAGGTTTTCACACCCTTATAAAGATGTTCCGTTCTCCTTCGCAACTAATGTGGGATATCACAATAAATTATTAAATTTTATAAAATTGAACAAAAATAATTGTTTCTAAAATTTGACTAAAAACACACTGTCGATTTTTTTAAAAGAATAAAACTTACGAGAACTTCGAGCACGCCAAAAATGAGACAGGTGGTGAGTCGATTGATATAGGTATCGGAAAGGAAGCCACCCAGAAGAGAGAGCAAGAAAGCAGAGCCCAAGAAGTTGGTGAGTGTATTTGCAGCAGTTTGAAGATCAAAGTGCAGCACCATAAGAAAGTATTGAACCAAGCTCACCATGTTTGCCACAAACCCCATGCTCTCAAACGTCAGCAGGGCTATCAAAATTCACACGTCTTTAGGGCGATCGAACGATTTAAATTTTTGACCTCAAGAAAATGAGTATATATTATTATTGGTGTGGTACTCGTGTTCATCATTGTGATATACGTTTAGCTCCTAAACTTAAAATGTTTTATTTATGTTTAGAAATGGTTTTGGTAAGATGTGGTGGCATAGATTAGGTCAACCAAGTAAAATAAACGAGAAATCGGATGGGACAAGTTGGATATTGTTTTGAATATCAAATATTTTACTGGTTTACATTCATTACTCCATCTCTAGTTAAAAAACGGAACCTAATATCTTCTATTGACTCAAATATCCATAAAAGCAACATCTCAAGTCACTTCTGTCAATAACGTACGTCGATATTTCCATCTTTAGTTTAACCTAATTGAACTTAATGACTTACCGAAAATGAACATGGTAGCTCGAAATCCACCTTTTCCTTCATTTGTTGGATCGACAACATTGATCTCCTTCTCCTCAGATCCCTGCATGTAATCTACGTCAAACCAACTATACCCAAATCGACAAACACGAACGAATATCAACGATTATCTACGCTACAAATTGACATGACGAAGCATAATCAAAAAGCATAAAAAGGTGAGATCAGAATCCAAACGTACCATTGTCGAGCTCACAAGATAGGCTCGAAAACTTATGGGCAAGAACAACATAAAAGGGTTGCATTATTGTATATAGCCTAAGGAGCATTGTATATAACGTTCATCTCATAAGTTTAATCGCCATTCATTAATGAAATCTCCATGTTTTTGTCTTGAAAATTTTAGGGTTGTTTATATTGTTGTGAGATAAAGACAATTAGGGCAAAAACAAAGAAGTTGGACAGCTTTAATTATGATCATATCAAAGTTCATATCATCATTATTCTTGTCGACATAGGTTTGCATTGAGTTTCACATTATTAGGTTATGTTGGGGTCGAACTTGAAACTAATTTTGTTCGAGATCACCAGAAAAAAAAAGTATTGGGTTAAATTTAAATGATTTAAACCGGTTGATTGAGTTAAGCCAAACCCAAAAAGCTAGGTCGAAAATCGATATGCTCCCACTCATATAACGTTCATCAAACTCTATAGGTAAAATAGGATACCCTTACCCATTTCGAGACCAAGAATTAGAAGTCGTAGCACCTTAGGGCAAAAGGATCATGTTGGTTCCTCCTTGCCTAATTAGGGATCTACATGAGCGGTAGAGAGCAGTTTGGTTCACAAGAATGCTAAGTGGCATTGGGGAGAACCATTCTGGACGTTTAAATCTGTAACGATCCTAGATTTCTACTTATGTAGACTAACCTACGAGTTAGACTTGACATATTCCATGGTCCCACTGTTGATACACCGTCACCATCAAGTATGTCATGCAAACGATAAGAAAATGAAATGTCATTGATTGCGTATGTTGTTACTGCTTGGTTATTATCAATTATAACTCATCATTGAATTTTGACACCATTAACTATGTTATAGTTTATTGCATCATTGTTGACTTAGTTCTATGTTTATTATAATATAGAGTATGATATGATTTACCTTGCATGGAATATGAAAGTTAGTTGACAGTATTTAGATTTACCTTATAAATGATGAT
The DNA here is from genome assembly GCF_002738345.1 of Cucurbita maxima. Taxonomy (NCBI): domain Eukaryota; kingdom Viridiplantae; phylum Streptophyta; class Magnoliopsida; order Cucurbitales; family Cucurbitaceae; genus Cucurbita; species Cucurbita maxima. The sequence goes on from NW_019272053.1 coordinate 493,084, forward strand.
TTGTTCTCCTCCCCAACCAATGTGGGACGTCACATTATCATACATGTTAATAAGATATGATTTACTTTGCATGAAAATGATTTTTCTAAGGAATGTCAGATGTTTCAGTCAAACGTCTCTAACATAGTTAAAATACGCAGTGTTATGACTATAGAAACAGAAAGGAATGTATCAACATATACTAAACCAAGGAAGCTTGATAGATAGCAATATCTTATAGTCAAGTATGAAAGTTATGTTTACGTGTAATTCGATCAAGGACCATATTCAACGAGCTTTTCGACCTGAAACCCACAACATAGGTGCAACTTTTCGATGCGAGACGACCACAATATTCAAATCGGCTCCCAAACAAAAGGTTCCCGAGCATTCGTCCGACTTCCAAATATGAGAATTCACCGCTATACAACACTCCACCGCTATACAACACTCCAAAAAAAAAATGGAAGAGAGGCCAATGAAGTTGGAAGATCATTTTTTTGTGTTTTGAGAGACCAACCAATATTTAAAAAGATATTTACTATTTATCCCATTAATTGAATTTAAAATAAATTATTGACTTAATATTTAAATCGATGTGGAAATTGAAAGTAAACTATTATTCTAATAAATATGACTACAAACAAATATTGATTTAATATTACATGACCAAAATTTAAATATATTTCTTAATTTACTAATTTATTGATTTAATGGATGATAACACTCCGAGTACATATCGATTACCATTGACTTGTGTTTATGTTAGCGGACATGATTCCCTCGTCGTGATAAAAGTAAAGAAAGAGAAGCCCTAGGTCAAACCTGTTTCCTTATTGCCTACATAGCTTTCTAGAGCATCGATCTAACTGTGCATTGTAGGCATAGATCATCGGTATTAGATGCATCGTTAGGTCATGTCAAGTTAAATCAACTCGATTTTTTGTAGTAGAAAAGAGATTCCTTCTCCCCCTGTATAACAGTCCAAGCCCACTATTAGCAGATTTTGTCCTCTTTGGGTTTTTTCTTTCGGATTTCACCTCAAGGTTTTTAAAACGCGTCGTCTGTTAGGGAGAGATTTTTACTCCCTTATAAAAAATGTTTCGTTCTTCTCTCCAACCGATGTGGGATCTCACAATCCACCCTCCTTCGGAGCCTAGTGTCCTCGTTGGCACTCATTCCCTTCTCCAATCGATGTGGGATCTCATAAATTCTTCATGTCCCTTGGGGTGCCCAACGTCCTCGCTAGCACACCACCTGGTGTCTAGCTCTAATACCATTTATAATAGCTCAAGTCAACAGCTAGCGGATATTGTCCGCTTTAGCTCGTTACATATTGTCATCTACCCTTCGGTTTTAAAATGTGTCTGTTAGGGAGAGGTTTTCACATCCTTATAAAGAATGTTTCGTTTCCCTCTACAACTGATGTGAGATCTCACAGTTTATCTCCCCTTCTGGCCTAGCATCCTCGTTGGTACATTGCTCAGTGCCTAGCTATGATACTATTTGTAACTGCCCAAGCTCACTAGTAACAGATAATCTCGGTTTTGGTCCATTATGTATCGTCATCAGCCTCATGATTTTCAATGCATTTGTTAGGGAGAGGTTCTCACACCCTTACAAAAAATCGAATCGTTTCTCTCTCCAATCGATGTGAGATCTCACAGCAACAATAATTTGTCACCGTGAATTCAAAATTTATAAAAATAAATAAATTTTTTTTCTTTTAGAAATAATTAATACAAGTTGGTGTGAGCTTCTAGGTTTATTCAACTATTGTTGTCCTTACATGGGGAAGGAAAATTATTAGAATTTTATAAAATTCTAATAAAAGATATAAAATTCTAATAATTTTATGGAATGAAGGAATAGTCAACTAAAAGTAGTTGACTTTACTAATTGTGTTATTTATTAAAGCTAGGTAGAAGTGATGATAGCATCTTAGTCTAAAAATGATATAAATCAAAATGTGTATTCTTAAATATTATGTAATTTACAAATATTTAAATTAAATATTATTTAAGAATAAAATGATAGCCCTCCTTCAAGCCTACCAGTTAAATCATATGGATAATTAACGTAGTTACCCGTACCTCTATAAAAATCGCCTCATAATATCTTGTGGCTTGTAAGCAGGATTAGAATATCATTCTATATACTCGGGTTACCTCACTTTGTTCCTATGATATGAAATCAACCCAAGGAAAAGTATGGAACAGATTACCTTTGATGATCAAGATCAAGAGTAAAGAAAACTCGTGATTCAAATCACTCCATAAGAGATTTGATCAATATCTCTTGAATGACTCTAGCATGCAAGTTCAAAACACAAGAGTTTGCAAAGAAAATCTTAGCTAATAGAAATTCTATTCTTTTTAATTCCAAATGTGATAACAATGAAACTTAGCATGAATTGAAATATCTTTTGATAATTTCAACAATATTTTTTTTCACATCTTCATTAAAATATATTGTATGATTGATGTCTCTTAGTTCATATCATCCTAAGTCAGTATATACGTATTATTTCATAACGAGCATACTCATCTTGAATTTCTGAATGGGTAAGTTCATCAATGTGGCAACTCTCTAGAGTTTGATTTTTCGTGTTCGGGAATTCTAGAATGTTTTGCTTAACTCTTTTTGTTACTATATTTTACTAATTATGCTTTATCATATACACTAAACCCATAATTTAAGACTTGATCCCGACTATCTATAACTCGTTTATTAGACTCTCTAGCGGCCTAAGATAACATCGAAACTTGAAAAAATGGTAGTTTAGAAAAGGGAATAAAGGAATGCTTATATTTATTTTTAATTTTGAGCTAGTTGACTATAATTAAATAAGAATTTTACCATTTTTTTAATTATTAATGTTAGATCTACATTAAGTACATTTTGATTATATATAGTCAATTATTTTATAATATAATAGAAGTATAGTTACAACTTCCTAAGCATTTTTTTTTTTTTTTTTTAACCGTTAGGCTTAGAAAAATCATATTTAAACATATTCTTAATTTAACCTTCAACCAATGTGATGAATGTAGGAGGGATTAATTTAAATATTTTTATGATTTTTGTGGATTTATAAGTTTTCCAAAAATTTTGTTTAGCATCCACATTTTATCGATACTTCCATAAAATTAAATTGAGATTTTTGAACGTCTTAAGAAATTAAATTTTTATGGAAATGTCAACCTTTCATATATTAGTGGTTCAATATTGACATTAGAAATTAATCGCTATTTCAATTAATATTAACATTATACTCGATATTTTCTTGAGTCCTACGTCCTTTTAAAAATATTAGGAAGCCCTTCAAAGTGTTTCGGAAACAAATAAGTAGTGAATTCTTTTTTTTTTTTTTTTATCACTTAGTTTAGGAGCCGTGCAAAATGAAAGTCTCATGCACGGTTTTGAATGAAAGAAAGAAGTGAGGAATCCTCTATTGACTCAAGACTCTCCCACTCGAATCGAATGGCATCTTCTTCTAAAAATCCTAGCTATTCTTAGTATGATATTGGGGAATCTGTGTTTGTAAAGTGTCTTTATTCTTAAAAAATAATTTGATTTTCCTTTTCGTTTCGACGTAAACAAATAAATCTTTCATATAAAAAGATGGGTGTAATGGCTGAAGGACATCAAATAGGTTTGGCTAACCACCTTGAATTGAATTAAGTAATCTTTTGGCAAAGAGAATAAAGGAATACTTAAAATATAGTTGTAGGGTCGAATCACTTGTCATATAAAGGTGAATTGTCATATTGATTGTGCGTAACCTAATTCGGTACAATAATTTTCTCTAAATCAATTTAGAAAAGTCATGATTAGTTCGACTAATGTGCAACTTGAGTATAATTTAATTGATTGGGTATTATATCTCTAACTAAATTATCAAAAGTTCAAGTCCTCTTCTTTCGTATGTTGTCAAACTCGAACACTAATCAACGTGGCTGGATGAAAGTATATGGATGCAGTGATGTAACTTGCTCGTTGGATTGAGCATTGTGTGACCTTCAACATGACGATTATCTAAAGAAGCATGATGAATGTTATGATATAGACAAATGTGTATGACGATTATGTAAAGCATGATGAATGTTATGATATAGACAAATGTGTAACGGCAGGCGTGATACGTTGATAGTGGAATAGTTGTACCTCGACTCAAATTTGTTTCTTATTCATTATTTATCTTGTAAGGAATAATTAAACAAGAGTGGAATGTTTTAAGAAGTTGAGTGACGTAATTAGAGATGCTTATTTAACTCGCGAGACTAGGGCACGCAAGGACTATCCTCGGATAGGGCAAGAAATGTTTGTTCAAATAGTGAATAGGACGGAAATGGGTAGAGAGCAACTAGAAATTTCTTCTCATGAACTAAATGGGATAGATAGAGAGAAAAATTCTCTCCAAAGAACCTGATCCTTGCAAAAATGAATGAGAAGTTTCACGAAAACGAAGATTAAAATAGGTGGTAAGGATGAGGATGAAGAAGACTTCCACATCCCTACCCCATTCTCTTAGGTTCACATACCCTATTTACTTCTATTCCAAGGATGTAAGCCGCCCATCAAGTTATATTTTGGTTTCAAGGTACACTTAGCTTCTTGTTTCCTACTAGCGAAAGTACATCAGGTCATCGCGCTTCCTTTCCATAAGTTGGGTGCCCTCATATATCTCAAGCTCTATGGAAATCCAACAGGTATGTAAGAGTCGCCGCTCGATATAGGCGACCTCTTAATCTTCCTATATCTCCATAGGTGCCTATTATAAACGCTAATTGGAAGCTCCTCTTAATTTTCCATGTTCCTACGACATTCCAGCCTAAAATAGGGCAAAGTTGGCTACCCACTAGGCACAACCAAAGCTCACTCAGTAGTATCGTCTAGTGTGTCACAGGCCCTATGTGAGTGACATCGCGTTCCTTATATACTAAGTAGACCCTCACCAATTGAGATGTGTTCACAATTAGGGGTTGTGCCCCTACCATATCTACGTAGACCTAGTTGACCCATTTTATCACAAGGGACCCTAAATGTGGCTCAAAGACCTAGGAAAGATAAAACATAGGCTAAGGCTCACTAACAAGTCATTCACATAGCATCTAATCTACAAGTCAATCATGGCTTACGTAGGTATTCCAACCTCCTAACATACTTTTAGGGGTATAAATGATATAAATGATAATGAATCATAAAACATACACATCTGCACAACATACATGTGTATCGAGCAAGGTATGACAAAACATAGTATGTCATATTCCTAACGAAGCATTAAAATCACCCAGAGTCAAATTCTACATAACTGAAGTCCTAATACGTGCATTCCAGTTAAACCAATCAAAAGTCATAATTCTAGGTTTGACTATCCATTTTCACACTCAATTCATCCTTAATTCATGCTAACAAATTATATGCCCGAATTCTAATCGATTTCTACAATTATTTCTTGCCAAAAATTCAAACCGTAACATACTTGGTTGGTCAACTTGTCAAGGTCAAGTTGGACTCGAAAGAAATATAACTGGTAAAAACCGCTCGAAAAACAAACTCTGAGAAGCTTAAACCCATAAACAAGAAAAGTTTTAGTTAGTATTTATATTATCTTTATCAACTCCATGGTCGAACATTCCTTGCATCCATTAATTCAACAACACTCAAATCAACAGGTAGACAAAATATCAAGTAGGTGAAACCTTTTTTTTCCTTTTTTTTTTTTTTTTTTTTGGTCAATGCTCCCAAGAGACGTGAAAAAAAGGGAGGATCTGTGTCCAAAACTTCCTCAAGATAACAAGATGATGACAAAACCCATTGACTTCCCTTCATCTCTAAGAAGTGGCATATTTCTTGCCTTTCCCTCCCCTTTGCTCATACAATGCTGTCACCATTATTCTATTCATATTCATTTCTTGGCTTCAATTATATATTAACTTCCCCATCCACCACCTACCATACCCATCACTTCCTCCATTTTCTCATACTCTTTTCTTCTCAATCATGAAGCTACCTCTCCCTGCTCTGTTTGCTGCACCTCTTGCCTTCTTATTCGCCGTCGCCATCGCCGATCCCGACTTGCTTCAAGACGTTTGCGTCGCCGATCTCACTTCAGGTACCTACTTCAAGTGTTCTAGCTCTGTTCTTTCAAGTTCTTAGGTCTCCCCAATTCTCTAACAGTTGCATAATCATTGGTTTCTAATTTGGGGTTCTGGGTTAAGGTTGTGTGGTTCTAGAGTTGTTTTTTGTTTTCGCTCAAAATGTCTCGTAGTAATAGAAATGTTGTCAAGTTAGAAATGCGAACGATATTCCACAGCAAGAACGAGACGTTGCTCTCTTCTTCAAATCGGAGGTGAATTCGAACTACATTCTAACTTTGACAACATTGATATTGGAAAGTAAACAGAGGAAGAACACAAGATTCAATGATTCTTCTATGTTCTAATCCACGTGGAACAGTTTTCACATCCCTAACCTAACAATATCAAGCAAAATATGCAAGATTCAATGATTCTCCTGTGTTCTAATCCATGTAGAACAGTTCACATCCCTAACCTAACAATATCAAGCAAAATCTGCAAGATTCAATGATTCTCCTATGTTCTAATCCATGTAGAACAGTTTTCACATCCCTAACCTAACAATATCAAGCAAAATCTTCAAGATTCAAAGGTTCTCCTTTGTTCTAATCCATGTGGAACAGTTCTCACATCCCTAACTTAACAATATCAAGCAAAATCTTCAAGTTCAAGCTCAAACTAGGCAAGATCATGGCAGTTCCAAACAGTTTATTTTTCCAGATATTAACATTTGAATCAAAACAGGAATCAAAGTAAACGGATTCACCTGCAAGTCAAATTTCTCAGCGGACGATTTCTTCTTCAATGGATTGGCCAAAGCAGGGCTAACAAACAACACCCAAGGCTCGCGAGTAACTGGCGCCAATGTCCAATCTATCCCCGGCCTGAACACGCTCGGCGTTTCCCTAGCGCGGATCGACTACGCCCCCGGTGGCTTGAATCCACCTCACACACACCCGCGCGCCACCGAGATTGTGTTCGTCATCGAAGGCCAACTCGACGTCGGCTTCATAACCACCGCGAATGTCCTCGTCTCGAAGACGATCAAGACTGGCGAGATCTTCGTGTTCCCCAAGGGATTGGTCCACTTCCAGAAGAACAATGGAAAGGTTCCAGCGGCGGTGATTGCAGCGTTCAACAGTCAGTTGCCTGGTACTCAATCGATTGCAGCGACACTTTTCGCCGCATCTCCGCCGGTGCCGGATAACGTGTTGACGAAGGCGTTTCAAATAGGGACTAAAGAGGTTAAGAAGATCAAATCGAGACTTGCGCCAAAATAAGAGAGGCAAATCAATAGCAGTTTCCGTGAATCGAAATCGAAATCGAAGATTGTGTTTGGAATTGAGTTTGATTTGATTTGATTTTGATTTGGCTGTTGTGTTGTGTTTGTATTGTGATTTGTATCATTGCATTTCTGGGTTCCTTGGTTTCACTGATAATTTGAATAAGAATTGAGATTTGGGGATTTGTTCTTCATTTCTCTCTCCCTTCATTATTTTGGAATCATTTTTTTGATAATGTAGATTGTATAATATTTTTTATTCGAATCAATTTTCTTTTTAAAACACGAGTAATTTCCTTGCAATGTGATGCATTGTTCTTCAGTTGTATTAAGACACGTGTATTTCGGCCCTCATGTGAGAGCCATAGTCTACTATCTTCTTTCGGTCCTCACGTGGGAGTCATAGCCTACTGTGTTCTCTCCGTCCTCACGTGGGAGTCATAGCCTACGTCTTCTCTCGGTCCTCACATGAGAGTCATAGCCTACAGTCTTCTCTCGGGCCTCACATGGTCTTTTTATGTGATAGATACAACCTACTCTCTTCTTCCCGAGCCTCACATTGTCCCTTCAAGTGGAAGTCACAACCTACTCTCTTCTATTAGCCCTCACACGGTCTCTTCACATGGGAGTCACGACTTAGTCTTTTCTCCAAGCCCTCACATGACCTCTTCACCTAAGAGTCACGACCTAGTCTCTTCTCCTAGCCCTCACGTAGTCCCTTTACATGGAAGTTACAACCTAGTCTCTTCTTCTCAACCCTCACGTGGCCCTTTCATGTAGAAGTTACAACCTACTCTCCTCTCGACCCTCACATGATCTCTACAAACGAGAGTCACAACCTACTCTTCTCTTTGTCATCATGTGGTTCATTGGGCACCATATCGCCTTCTTAAAAAAAAAAATCACATGTGGGTCACAATTTTTTTTTTCTACTACGGCTGTCATATAATGCACGTGTCTATAAATTTTAGCATCAGGTAGTTCGTGTAACCGAAGTTTAGTTAGCTTTCTGTGAAAGGTTGCGTTCGTACAAATATCTAAACTATTAGATTTTGATGTTTCACATTTATAGTATCGATCACCTTCTTATGCAAACAAAAAGATTGTTTCTATCACCGAACACGTCAATTTAAAATTGGTTAAGACGAACTCATTTTCAATACTTTATTAATTATCATGATTATTAAAATGAATTAAATAGCATTATCTAATCATTTTTGCCACTTGGATAAGAGCATTACGTCAAACGTCCATTTATGAAGCAATTTTTTTATTAAAAAAATAATAATAATATATAATTTTCCCCATTCTCCACGTGGAAATGGCATTTTATTTTATTCTATTAATGAAATCAACCCCATTATTTTAACTTTTCTAAATAAGAGCCATTGAATATCTAAAATACATGGGTTTAAATTCAATATTGACCATTATTTTTTAATTATTCTAAACAAGATAAGTGTTAAAGGATATTTAGTAATAAATTATAATTTAATATATATATTATATTTGATATTTTATTATAAGGCAAATATCTAATATTTGCTAGGTATCTTTCCATTTATTATTATTTCTATATCCTTGTAATTTATTTAATTATAAATAAGATAACTTTCATACCATTGAGGTGTGGTGGAGGTGTGGTGGATTAATTAAACATTCACATGGTATCAGAGCCCTCTCGGTTTAACAACCCCAATCCTTTTTTTTTAATAGCTTTTGAATCCTCTAATCTTCTTCTCCACCACCCCTGCTGGTTTTGACGCCGCAGGGGCAGTCTTCATGGCTGCCGTAGTCGGAGCCGATTGATTACTCTTCGGCTCCACCCTATTGACCTCCAAATCACCTTTCGTCATACTCTGTGCATACAACCTCACTTTTTCCAACCCAATCGGTTTTCCCCTTGGCCAATATAGTCTCTCTCATTTTCTTCCCAATCAACCTTCATCCTTCACATAAACCCTAACATAAACCTATCAACCTTTTGCAGAGATTTACCTTCGGAATCTAGGTGCCGCACTAGCCTATTCGCCAACCAAGTTGCCGCCGCCCTTTCTGCCAAAATTGGCTTCTTCGCCCGATGAGGTGACTCTTCCGACTGCCCTTCTCGCCAAAATTGGCTCCTTCGCCCAATGTGGCGACTCTTCCGGCTTCAATATTGTCTTTGTCCCTTGCTCTAGGTTTCCCCTTCTACTTCTTGGGGTTAGAAATATTCTCACCATAGCCAAGGCAGCATCGTCGCTAAGCGACAATCCCTCTTCATGGATTAGACATATTCTCGTCGAAGCCAAGGCAGCATCGCCGCTGAGCGGCGATCCCTCTGCAATTTTTGATGGTCAAGAACCGGGTTGTTAGCATCTTCATGAAAAGTGTTTCTCAACCTCTTTGAATTTTTCAGATTCAAGTTTCACGTTCGTTTAAATCTGACGCTTAGCTTGCGGTAGAGTGTTAAGGATATTTAGTAATAAATTATAGTTTACCATATATATTATATTTGATATTTTATTATATCTAATATTTGTCTTATAGGTATCTTTCTATTTATTGTTATTTCCATTTATTACTATTTCCATATCATTGTAATTTATTTGATTATAAATAAAATAACTTTCACACCATTTAGGTGTGGTAGATTAATCAAACATTCACAATAAGAACGAACCATGTGTTTAAATTCAATAGCGTTATTTATAACAGTAGTATCTCTAGCTAAAGATATCCATTTTATTTGTAGGGACCCGTCCCAAATGGGAGAGAATTCTCTGTTTAACCGAAGAATAGGAAAATATGAGAGAAAATGGAGATTTTTTTTATTATTTCAATCCAATTCTCCGATCAGTTTAATATAAATATATGTTATATATATTTATATTAAACTGAGCAAAAAAATTAGACACTAATGGAGATTGAAAATAGCTTTCGACTTTATTTTTTTAAAAAAAATTAATTAATTTTGAGACTAATGATAATATTTTTAAAAAAAATTATATGGGTGATATATTTATTTATTAGGATTTTTTTAATAAAATTTATATTGAAAAATGGAAATTCAAAAATAACTATATGTTTAAAAAATAATAATAAATGAAAAAAATTACTTGCTAAGAATAGATCCTTTCAAAAATAAATTGATAATTTTGCGGAATGAAAAAATGAAATAGGTGACAAGGATGTAAACAAGGAAAGCTCGTTCGTCTCTGCCCCACTGCTAGACATCTCTATCTCTCGTGCAATTTCAAAACCTCTCATCCATTCTCATTATGTTAAGAGTTAAGTTTTAAGTCAACTTTCTCGACTCAACTTAGCTTTAGTTGGATCGTGTTGACTATTTTGGATGTTCTATTAACTCGATGAAAAGGACAAAATACACAACCGAACTAAAAATACAGAAAGAAAACCAGGTGAACATGGCTGTTCAAGAATAAAAAGGAAGCAACCAAACACAGATGAAGAGAAATGGAAGAAGAAAACTCCAAAAGCAAAGCCATGGCCGCTACCATCAAAGAGGAAACCATAGCCAAAACCCTCCAAACTGAAGAACCAACAATCAAAACCAGAAACTCCACCAATAAGGCTATCAAAACGAAACTCTAGCCAACAAAATAATCTCGGTTTCAGCTCCGTATTGAACGAGGTCTTCCTCGGTGAACGGAGAACGAAAGCAGGACGACGAACTCGGCTCAGAGAGACTCAAACAAGGTCCTGCCTCCATAACAATGGCTTAGGGAAGAGGATCATTTGGAGGGACCTCCAATCCAAGTTATCATCAAACAAAGAACAAGGACCATCTTCCACACCTTAACATCAGTTAGACAGACACAAAGTGCAGCTTCAAGCAACTTTCAATCTGTAGTAGGAAAGGCAAACCTTATTAACATTAATGAAATAATTGTGAGATTCCCACGTCGGTTGGAGAGGGGAACGAAACATTCTTTATAAGGGTGTAGACGTGTTTTAAAACCTTTAGGGGGAGCCTAGAAGTAAAAGCGCAAAGAGGATAATATCTACTCGTGGTGGGCTTAGGCTATTACAAATGATATCAGAGATAGACACCGAGTAGTGTGCCAACGAGAACGTTGAACTCCAAAGGGGGTGCACACCAGGCAGTGTGCCAGTAAGGATGCTGGCCTTGAAGGGAGGTGGATTGTGAGATGTCACACCGGTTGTAGAGGGGACGAAACATTCTTTATAAGGGGATGGAAACCTCTCCCCAGTAAACACATTTTAAAACCGTGAGAAGTTTTAAAACCTCTCCCTAGCATATGTGCTAAACGAAACATTCTTTACAATGTTTTTAAAATGCATATGCTAAGGAGAAGTTTTCACATCCTTATAAAAAATGATTTGTTCCTCTCTCCAACCGAGGAAGGGTCTCACAATCCACCCCCCTTCGGGAACAGCGTTCTCACTGGCACTCGTTTCCCACTCTAATCAATGTGGGGCCTCACAATCCACCCTCTTTCAGGGCCAAGCATCCTCGCTGACACTTGTTCTCTTCTCCAATCAATATGGAATCTCACAATCCACCCCCTTCCGGGTCCAACATCCTCGCTGACACTCGTTTTCCTCTCAAATCAATATGGAATCTCACAATCCACCCCCTTCGGGGCCCAGCATCCTCGTTGGCACTCTTTCCCCTCTCCAATCAATATGGAATCTCACAAGCCACCCCTCTTAGGGGTCAGTGTTCTCGCCGGCACTCATTCCTCTCTCTAATCAACGTGGAATCTCACAATCCATCCCTTCATGGCCTAGCGTCTTCACTGACACTCATTCCTCCCTCCCATTAACGTGGGATATCACACTATATTTTCAAATGCCAATAACTAATGGAATGTCAATATATTCCTCCCGAGTATACATTCCAACTATGAACATACATCAACAGGCTACTTTCAGATCAACCAAACAGAATGCAAGTCTAACCCAATACTAAATTTCCATCAATATATGAACAAAATTTGTTACATACCTCAACAAGCAAACCCCAATTGAATGTCTTCTTCCTGTTTAGTATCCACTTGAAAATCTGTCAAACAAAAACAATATGAACAAACTGCACACAAGCATCAACTATCAAGATATATGAACAAGAAGAACGAGGAATATACCCAAATGAGGATTGGATTCTTTGGAATAGAAATCGTTCTTTTCAATAAGAACTTTCAACATTTCATTAGTGAACTTCGGGTGATTCGGATCAGTCGGAGATCCATTCTTAGAATCTGAAATTGAATGTTTCGCAAAACAGAAACCACAGCCTTGATTTACACTCGCATCATAAACACTCTTATCCCAAGAATTTGTTCTTGTAATACTAAAAATCGAAGAAGAACAAGAAGAAGAACAAGAAGAGGTCCTCTTAATCCTACACCGAAGAATCTGTTTCTTCGCCTTTCGAAATGGATAGAACATCACCTGTTTCGCTTTTCCAAAGCCTTTTTTACCGATCTCCATTTTTCCATCGTCATCGTCGTCGTCGTCGTCGTCGTCGTCATCATCATCATCGCGCCTGATTTCGGCCGTCGCGATTCTTTTACGAGTCTCGTCGCCATCGCCATTAACGCTACTGCAATCAACAGCTGAGATTTGGTTTTCAATATGTTTTGATTCGAACATATATAAATGCGATTCACAAATTGAAGAACAGAAACAAAGGGGTGAAATGGGATGGGATTGGATTGAAATGAATTTGTTCGAATGGAGAAATTTGTTTGGAAATGATGTGGGCCTACGACAGACAGAGCCAGGTGGGTCTGTTGGCGAGTGATTGGCAAATTGCTTGTGTGATGAACTTGTTGGAAACGGAAGAGAACAAATTTGAAACTCTTTTCTTTTTTTTTTTTTTTTTCTTGAAACAACTAAATTTGTATTTCAAAAATTTAAGATTCCAATTCTTTTATTGTTTTGTGGAGCTAACGTCCAAAATTTGGAAGAAACTCGTGTTTTCACGACTCTACCACTCCAGTTAATTCTTGTTTCGTGGTTCCATATTTGTTCGGCTAAACAATGGGACATGAATTCGGCTTTAGTTTCACTCGGAAAAAACCATCTTATTCTCGACAATGTTTATGTCATTTGATTTGATAGTGTTTCGTTAGATAGAAACAGGTTTGGTAAATATCGAGAACTCTCGGGTGAAGTATTAGAACGGAAAAATCTATTAGATAATAAACTATTTCTCGCGATGAATCAAGAAACTGAAGTGTTTTTCTTGCATATTCTTGATAAACTAGCGTTTATACATAGATGTAGGAATATTTGTTCAGGAAGTAAACAGCTCATTTGGCATCTCTTGTCTCGGTAAAGAATTCTTAATGTAAAGAATACACAGACACGAAAGACTAATCTTTGAATAGGAGTGGATCAGCAAGATTTCTAATGAATTGGGTTATTCGAAAAAAATCTTGTTCGTTGAAAGATCTATATCGTGTCTAGTAGTGCACGGTTTCACGCTGCAAAAACTTCACGCCATTCTCTTGAAGCTCACCCTCTTCCACATAAATAATCTGACGATTTGTAGTTTTGGACTGAAGAAGTAATGTCACTAGATCATTATCAAATCGACTGCACTCTTTTTCTTTCTATGAGAATCTCAATAAAGCGCCTTCTCTAACTACATTGCAATACAACCTTAACGACAATTGTCTCTTCTTTTTCAAAGACCGTCGGGCCGTAAAGCTTATTCAAAAGATGTATTTTATTTGCATTTACGCCTTTTGGAAAGAGCCGTTGAATCAAGTTCTGCATTGGATGAATTGTGACTGTTTTACCAATTGTTGAGACTCAATCAAGAGATGTTTTAGTTTATGTTCTCACTAATGTAATTTCTATTGTCGATGGAGAAATGTATACTTTGAGCACGATCTATTGTCATATATACTTGTAGTTATTGTCGTATATACTTTGAGCACGATCCTTCGTTAAGGTACTCCAAGTGGGGCATACTCCACTTCCCTCTTCTTCATGTTAGCAACGTTGTCAGGCTCACTCGTATCTTATACAACTTAAATCACTCTAAGTCATTCATCTACCCATCACACTACCTTAACTAGAGTGTATCGTCTATGAGACTTTAAAGTAATGTCACCACATCGTCGTCGTCTGTAATTTCCTCACTTATGGTGGCATGTGACGTACCTTGTTCTTAGCTCCATTCTTCTCCATTCATCTACCTTGTTCTTAACAGTTTCCTAGTTCCTCCCTCGTGAGCTGGTGACTTCGTCGTATTGTTTCCAAAATAGAAACCTGTTCTGGCCAAACAACGGTCCTCATATTCCTCCCACAAGAGCCAACTTTAGACTTCTCATGACTTAGACCATTTGAAGAAGTTTTTTCCATTAATTCAATATGGCAATCGTAGGTAAGATCACGTCTTCTAGGCAACAAAAACTTCCTCTATTAGTGGTCGAACTTTTGATTCTTCTAATATAATGGTAAATAATCAAAGGGGAAGATGAATCTTAGATATAATAAATGATCGATAACTATAAAAGCTTCATCGATTAGAATAAACTTTGCAAGAGCAATTTACATGATTCTCCTCATCAAATATGTACATAAACCTATTATACTTACCATGGAAAAAAGCTTCTCTTAGCCTCGCGTTTTAAAGCCTTGAGAAGAACGAAAGGGAAAGCCCAAAGCTTCTCTTAGCCTCGCGTTTTAAAGCCTTGAAAAGAAGTCCGAAAGGGAAAGCCCAAAGAGAACAATATCTATTAGCGGTAGACCTAGGTCGTTACAAATGGTATAGAGCCAGACACCGGACCATGTGCTAGTAAAGATGCTAGGACCCAAAGGTGGTGGATTTAGCAAGGGTCCCACATCGATTGGAGAAAGAAAAGGTCAGCAAAGGCCTCGAATGGGGTGGATTGTGATGTACCACATTGGTTGGGGAGGAAATTTTAAATCGCTTGAGAAGAAGCCCGAAAGGTTAAGCACAAAGAGGACAATATCTACTAACAGTGGACCTGGATCGTTACAAAAAGAGAACAAAATATATATATATATATTAAATAGGTTAATTCCCTTATTAAATGGAATTACACCAATATTCTTCAAATCAAGGTTATTCCCTCCACATTACAGTATGGTAATTAAAATGAATTTATATTGCATGATTGTGTATCAAATCCTAATTCATAACAAATCAGAATCGTGTATTGTATGTATATACATCACCATGGACTGAAGAAACACGCCATTCTACACAATTTTCTGTTATGCCGCAATGCCAGTGTGCACACATACTCTCTAAAATCTCTATTTGTATTATATCTTTCTTTGCGTATTCAGTTCCTCACACGATCGTTTTTTCCTACCTGTCCGACAATTCTCGTCACCTCGTTTCAGTTTCATTTGCTGCAGGAACTTTCGAGGGGTAGCTCGACATATCCAAGTCAATAAGCGACATATCGTACGGTGTGGATAAAGAGTTAGAGGCATCCATTAGAAGAGATGACTTCATTGCATCGGGATGTGCTGGTTCGAGGACTGTATAGGAATTCTGAGGGATTGTGGAAAGTGGAATGTCCTCTACCTTGTTTGCAAACATGTGTTTGTTTCTTCTAACAGTGTCCATTTCGGGGCCGGTAGGCACGAAGGTGCGTGATCGGTACTTCCTCGTTCCTTCGTCACCGTCACTATGGTTATAAAGAACGTAATCGTGATAAGTTGGTGCAAACTGCAAGAGAAAAGTGGTGAGGACAATGAAGAATCCAGCAAAGAGATGCAAAACAATCTCAAACTTGAAAACTATATCAAAAAAAGCTCACTTGGTGGACTGTATCGTGGTAAAAGTCATTCAGTTTTAAGGCATGTGCAAGACTTCCGGTGAAACCACGCGAACCACCAATGTTAGCTCCTGCATATTCTTTGTATGGAAATGCATAAAGATGGCCCAATGCGGCTATAAGCATCTCAATGCATATGAGGAAATCTTGAAATTGAGCAGCTTCCTCTGCATTCTTGATCCATTGAGTTTTTGCAGCAAGAAAAACAAGGACGCCCTAAACCAAATTACATAGCAAAGAAATTTTATTATAGAATCAGTTGCTGTTCATTCTACATGCTTCAGGTTGTGACAACAATTTCTGAACTAAAAAGACATTTTGATGATCGCATACTATTTGTTTTTGTCTACAAATTAAGCTAGAATTTGATAAACAAGTACATCACCCCAGGATGTTTATTTAACGAAACCGAAAATGAAAGAATACAAGGTCATACAAAGAACAACTCCGCAAGACAAACTACAAAAAATACCTCCAATCAAGTAAAATTAGACCCAATAAGTAATTACAACGAAGTTTTACCACAAAAGAATCTACATAGGGATCAAACGTTGTTAGAAAATCTGTAACAGTCCAAGCACACCGCTAGCATATATTGTCCTCTTTGGGCTTTCCCTTTTGAGCTTCCCCTCAAGGTTTTTAAAACGTGTCTTCTAGATAGAGGTTTCCACACTCTTATAAAGGGTGTTTCATTCTCCTCCCCAATCGATGTGGGATTTTATAAAATCTCTTAAGCCCTCTAAAAGTTATATAGTTCCTCTATCCCAAGGACCCCACAAAATGCGCACTCCAGCCTACTGAATAATACCGGGTAACCGTTCAATGTTTGAGTGGTTGTAACGAAGATTAGCATCACATTCTATCTGAAGTCTAACCCGCGTTCATTCCATAAGTTTTCTAAAACTAAATTGTAAAACACATTATTTCCCATAGTAGATTACACTCACATTTCAAAGCCACCATATTTAACCTTCCTCTGAATATGTTGTAAGAATCAACACAACGCCACACACACTACACACACTAACGAAGGAAACATTCATATAGAGAAGCAAGTGATTTGGAAAAGGAAAAGAACCTAAAGATCACTCACCTGCCAGTAAGTCAAGAAGACAACAGACTTAATGATGATGAACTTCGGGACCGGGTTAAATGGTTGAAGTAAGTCTTTGCATGCCACATAAAACAATGCTAATGAATAAAGAGCCATTGTGTATGACATAGTATAGATGATGGTGAGATAAAGGTATGATTGTTTTGGATTGAAATTTCCATCCTCATACTTCCCTTTTGCATATAAAATAAGTGTAACAGCAACTAGTATAGGCTTCAGAATGACAAATTGCAAACAGCCTTGCTTGCACCTCCGTATAAAACGCCTGCATAGAAAGCAACCCGTAAGGTTATCTGATGAAGTTTCAGATTGATTCTTTTGTTTTCCTGATAAGTGAGGAAAGATATAATACCCAATAACTAGATATTAGATAAAGGGTTATCCTGGTTAGGTTTTGGAGGAAATTACTACTAAACATCACAAACATTGAGAAGCTTACTTAATATTCTTTACTATTTAAAATAGATTATAATTACAATTAAAAGCCCTCTGCAAATGGAGAGCAGAAGGCAATTAACAATACAAAGAAAGCTCAGCAAACTAGGTTCATTTCTCCAAATGAAAGCAAGAAGGAGAAGCAATAGCATGAACAGCACCTTGTCTAGGTAGGCATGGTGCCCTTGTGAAGCGCACTTATGCTACTAATGTGTAGACATGAGGCAACAGATTCAGGCACTTCTGTTGGTCTCCTTACCCAACCTACTCAACTGAACCTCATTCATGAAATGTCTAGTTTGTTCTCTCTCTCTCTCTCATCAAAGCATGCAACAACTAAGTAAGGTCTCTCTATTTCTCTCTGTAGTCCCTCCAACCCTCCCTTTCTATCTATCCTTTCGTTTCATTCTCAATCTCTCTTCCTCTCACTCTCCAACAATTCTCCCTCTGCCCTAGTATCCATTGGATGCTCTATTAGTCATCTCTCCATCTCACTCTCTCTCTGTTCCTCTCATAAGCTCTCTCTCTGCCTCTCTATCTCACTTTTTTCTGCCTCTCTCTGACTCGTTTCACTCTTTGCCCCTCTGCCCTCCACGGTCTCTATCTATCTCTTCCACTATTTTAAACCTCAATTTCACTCTCTCATAGTCGCTTGGAACACATTCTAAGATGATGGTTTTCCTTGCACATTGTTAACTGCTCAGAGGTGCCAAAACCTATTTGCGTAAAAATTAAAAAATTTCTTGAGATTTGACCATCTTGAATTCAAAAGGTGAGCCATGTAATACATATAATTCATTCTTCTCACTCTCTCTATATCTATTAGTAATCTATAATAATCGAACAATGCTGATTTGATTGATTATTTTTGTCATATGTTAGCATAGATGTCAATAAAAAGGGTCCAAAAGAGATCCAACATGGTGTTCGGTGATTACGAATATGTCATTCCTAGCAAAATATCTTAGAAAGATGTGGACTAAGGAAAGGTTATCCACATATTTGAGGAAAAGGATACTTTTTTTTTCATATTCACAGGTGTCTAAACCAACTTTCACACATCTGAACTAATCTCAGTGACCATGCCAAAGAAACTTGTAGGAATTTAAATCCTATGTACGTAACCATCTTGGTTTCAACTCATTCCCTATAAGTCCATTTACTTCTTCACTAGCCCCAATGATTACTTTTACAGAGTAAATGTTTAGACGCTACATTTAGAGAGTAAATGTTTTCAATAAAGTAGGTATTACTTTTATAGAGTAAATGATTCTTCAACTCATTCCCCATGATGGCTGCAGAAAGGCGCTACATTAACAGAGTAAATGTTTTCAATAAAGTAGGTATTGAATATGACAAGATACTTCACAGATCAAAAGGAGTTTATATTAGACTTGCTAAAACTCAACTTGCTGTTGCTCGTAAGGTTCTCTAACATGATCGAAAGAACAACTAGGGAAAGACGCTTACTTTAGATGAATAGAAGAATAGGAAGCATATCCAGGTAACAAGAAACACACAGTTCAAAGTGTGTAGATGCCTACTTTCTCGACTAAATTGTGTCCGCTCTCAAGGTTTTGAGCCCTCTAGTTTGAGAGATCCAGGTGGATCACAAGAAAAAGTCTCCCAAGAGATTTATCAATGTGGCTATGGATCTAGAACTGAGAAAGCAATAACTGATTCTTTTGGTGAAAATGGAGGAAAGTATAGAGATATTTTCAAAATCATTAGTTGGAGATCAGAAATTCAATTGAATTAACTTTTGAATGTAGTTGGGTATTATTGAAACCAGAAATTATTTATTCAAATCCAAACATTCAGCAAGATAATCAAAAGATTAATGGGTGTCATAAAAAAACCCATGGCTACTAGACAAAGAATTAATAGAAATGGGGAATATTACCTTCATCTTTTCTTAATTTGCCCTTTGGCTGATGCTTTGCCCTATACTGATTGTTTTTTAAGTAAAACTTAAATTAAACATATTGATTTTATTTTATTTTTTTATATATAACTGTGTTTATTTTTAAACTATACGGAGAATGAATGAAGCAACGAACCAAAGATATCTTTTCAAACAGTTTCCAGAATGAAAATAACTCTAGACAGTTAAAAGGTGTTAATCTACAAAACAGTAATTATTAACTTTGAGATAAATATATACTGGAGCATCCTCTAACATCATTTTACGTTCTTCACATAAATAACTTCTCATCCATAAAATTTGCCTAAATATGGGCTAGTTTCTTACTGCTCCAAATAGCCCAGCAAAAACTTCATAGTTACATAAGATGGAACAATACCCAGAACATTTCCACCAAAAGATAAACAATATCCTGCGAATTTGCAAAATGCCTAATATTATACCTACATATGACTTAAATGTCTTAACTCCTGGAGTCTAGAGATGGAACAATACCCTGAGCATTTCTGAGAAATTCAACGCTTGGGTCCTTATGTTCTTGGAGAGCCTGATATTCTCCTTTTTGGAGTCTAGGATATCCTTGAGCATTTTATTTATTTTCATCAATTCCACAAAACACGTACAGTTCTCAAAAGATCATAAAAAATCCTTTGATATATATCTCAAAAACTTGTACTCTAATTATTTTTAATTTAATTTATTACACTAACCAAACGAGGTTACAGAATGAGGGAGAAAAAACTCATCTCTAATAATGGAGGACTGCAAAAGAAATCACGTATGGAAAAAGAATGACTATGATAACAAAAGGGGTATATAACTTGCACAATACCTGGAAAGAAAAGAATAATATCCCAAAGAATACAGAGAGGTCTTTATTCACTCTTAAAAAACTTGTTTCTCTCCCTAAATAGTTCAGAACTCCAAGAATGTTCGAAGAATTGAGACGCAAGAGAAAGGATGATTTGAGGATCTCTCTCCCTCCCTCTTTTTTTCTCTTTTGATTTTTCATTTTTTTTTTTTTTTTTTTTTTTTTTTTT